>NW_009607967.1:7724-16888 GCF_000690535.1 Cariama cristata
TGGTCATTTATATCTTCTTGCTCTGTACTTTCTGTTTAAGTGTGTAGGTTATTTAATTGGACAATCAATTTGATTAATGTACTTAGACATATTTGGTAAATAAACACTTTCTTGTCCAAAGTGATTGATCGTATTGGAAATCAGTTTTGTCTGAACCAATTAACCCTCCAAAAGAGAGCGATAAAGGTAATGCACATAAAGACCAGTACATTTTCAGAATGCTTTGAAACTAATTTGACTTTACAAGCAGGTAAATTGGTAACCAGGCAGAGCTGTTCTGTTTGAAAAAAAAAAAAAAGAAAAGAACAGAACGCTCTTCAGCACACTTGATTTGAGATGATGTGAGAGACATGGAAAGAGAAGTCTGCGTAACAAAGGCTGCCTCTTGGTATTGAGGATTAAGCTGTGTACTGAGGGTTTGCTGGGATGCAGGAAGAGGTTCCAGAGTGAGAATGAGCAAGTTGTGTTTATCTTTGTGTGGTTTGTGTCTTCTGAATACCCAGCAACTATGTGCTTAATCAAATACCATCACACGCAAGTGGCAGAAAGGAGAAAATGTTCTATTTTCTTTGTTTCCGTTGACACAGTGCCAAAGTGCATTCGGAACACTGCACAAACATAACAGGGAGAGAGAAAGCGATGAAGGGCCATATTAAAATCTAATGATCATTATGAAATACCATTGGGGTAATCTTTGGCATGCCATCTTGGTAGTGGGACAATAATTAATGCAGCACAGTTTGCATTTTAAAATCACAAGAGTGGGAATTTGAAAGTAGCTTAACTCGGAAGACTTCCTCAAATATTGCACTGAAAGCATGGAAAAACAAAGATCCTGTTTGAATTATCTGTGCATAGAGAGGCTGATGTTTGTAGAAGGAGAGCGAACTTGTCCTTTTTTGCACAGTTTGGAAACTAACAAAGGCACCGTTGTTTGAGTACCGCCTCGGTAACGAGTCTCCATTGCAGGGCCACTGAGTTTTTCTTACAGACCCACCTCTGCAATGTTTTCTTCTAGGAGATGGAAACTTGCACTTGAACGTCACGGCGGAGTCCTATAGCCATTCCCTGCTGGATGCCATTGAACCGTTTGTGTACGAGTGGACTGCAAGATACAATGGCAGTATCAGTGCAGAGCACGGACTGGGCTTCAAGAAAAAGCAGTTCATTCAGTACAGCAAACCCAGTGAGGCGATCTTTCTAATGCAGCGTTTCAAAGCGATGTTAGACCCCAAAGGGATCCTCAATCCGTACAAGACGCTGCCCTCCAGTTCCTGAGAGCAACACGCACCCAGAAGCGAGCAGATACCATTGCACGAGGATGGCACCTCTAGCTCGGTAACTGCACTTCAGTCATAAACTGATGGATCAAGCAAGCGCGTGGAATGCTCCTTGTTTTATTTCTCTAGTGTGATGGAACAAGTAAAGGAATGTGACTCCTCTTTTCAGGGGTGCCTGCTCTTTCTGAAGAACACATGACTGGTTTTGACCTTGTGGGTTTCCTATTTAATCTGAACGCTGAAACCAAGGGTGCGGGTACTGGGTGTGGATACTCCATCTCTCTTTCCCCTTAGTTTGCTCTGATTTATTAGGGAAGTGACACCAGCCAGAGGAGGCATTTTCTCACTTGGGGTGTGCAAGTGAAGCATCAGAGGCACAGGAGAAGAACCTGTGGATGCTATACCACCATCTCCAAGTGAAAATGTTGCTCTTCCTCACTCGTTTTGATCTAATACGCTTGTCCAAAAGCCCACAACAGCATCAGGTTATGGCCTCTTCAGTGATGCCAGCTGCAGGCTGTCCCCAATAGGTGTTGGCGTTGTCCCACATACAGCACGCAGGTACAGGTTTGCAGTCCTGGAAGGACTGGCCGGAGAAGAGAGGGTGCCCCAAGGCCTAACTTCTAAGTACTATTTATGGGAGGGGAAATGCCAGCAGCCAGGCTGAGGGAAGAGATCCCAGGACATCCGTCTGGCAGGGTCAGGCTTTAGGCATGCCGTTATTTTCTGCTTCCTTGTCTTCCAGTCTGTCCTTGACAGCAAGTCCTCGTTTGCCCTCGCAGAGGGCAAGAGCTGTTATCCCAGTGATTTAGAGAGAGAGGTATGGTCTGTATCCCTCCCAGCCAGCAAACCAGATTAGCCTGGGGGGAGATAACGACAGTGATGTTAACATCGCCCAGAGCTTTCTCATGTGGTGCGTTAAGGCAAAAGAGATTTCTGTGCATACCAGTACTCATTTATTTTCCCGAGGTGCCCTCTTACCCTGGCAGAGGTGGTTCTGAGGCTCCCCGACCAGTGGGCAGACTGGTGCCCACATCCAGCGCCCTGCTTGGGTTGATGAGGCCACAGAACGGTTCAGGCTGCTCTTACCCAAAAGCAGCCTGGAAGATCTGGCAATAGTCGGGAAAAGAAAAGAGTAGGAAGGTAAAATCAGCCTGTGGCAGTCAGGAGGATCCCTGATTGCAAAAGATGCATTGAAAAATAGGCTTACTCAAGCAGGAGGGCAGGAGAAAGAAGACGGTGGTGTAGGAAGGTATCGGAAGTCGGCACAAGACCTAATGGAAGAGGAGGGTGATCTTATTTTTAAAGTAGGCTGATTTTACTCACGTTCATTCTCTCATCACTTCTGCATGTCCTCTCACAAGCCTATGTCACCTGTGCGCCATGTCCATGTGGTCCCACTTGTGGGAGGATAAGGGATGTTTGGACATGTCTTTTATACCTCTTAGGAGTCAGTGATTATTATGGAACCATCCTTTTGACTCAGGATCTTGCTTGATCCTCTACAAATCCCAGACACTGTCTCTGTTTCCTCAGTTTGACTATTTTTTTAGTAAAGATTTTAGTAAGGCTTTTGATACTGTCGCTCACAGCATCCTTCTGGACAAATCGTCCAACTGTGAGATGAGCAGGTTCATGGTGTGCTGGGTGAAGAACTGGCTGAAAGGCCAATCTCAAAGGGTTGTAGTGAGAGGGGCTACCTCTGGCTGGCGACTGGCCACCAGCGCTGTTCCTCGGGGCTCAGTCCTTGGGCCAGTGCTGTTCCGTATTTTTATCAATGATCTGGATGCAGGAGTTGAAGGCACCATTAGCAAGTTTGCTGACGATACCAAACCGGGAGGTGCTATTGACCCTCTGGAGAGGGATCTAGATAGGTTGGAGCATCGGGAAATCATCAGTGGCATGAAATTTAACAAGTCCAAGTGCCGGATTCTGCACCTGGACGGTGTAACACTGGGTACAAGTATAAATTGGGAGAGGAGAAAGGGATGTGGGGTGCTGGGTGGCAGCAGGTCAATAGGAGCCAGCAGTGAGCCCTGGCAGCCCAGAGGGCAAACGGCATCATGGGGTGCATCAAACACCGCATCACCAACCGGGCAAAAGAGATGGTTATCCCACTGTATTCAGCGTTGGTGTGGCCTCACCTCAAGTGCTGTGTGCGGTGCTGGGCCCCACCATTTCAGAAGGATGCGAAGGTCCTTGAATGTGTCCAGAGGAGGGCAACCACGCTGGTGGCAGGGCTGGCCTGTGCGGAGCGGCTGCGGAGTCTGGGTTTGTCTCGTTTGGAGAAAAGGAGGCTGAGGGGGGACCTCATTGCCCTCTGCAGCTTGCTGAGGAGGGGGTGTGGAGAGGGAGGTGCTGAGCACTTCTCCCTGGGATCTAGGACCAGGACCTGGGAATGGTTCAAAGCTGCGTCTGTCAAGGGAGGTTCAGACTGGACATAAGGAAGCATTTTTTCACCAGAGGGTGGTCAAACCCTGGAACAGGCTTCCTGCAGAGGTGGTCGATGCCCCAAGCCTGTCAGTGTTTAAAAGGCATTTGGACAGTGCCCTTAACAACGTGCTTTGTCTTTTGGTCAGCTTGGGAGTGGAGAAGTCATCAGTTGGACTAGATGATCGTTGTAGGTCCCTTCCAACTGGACTCTTCTATTCTAAGATGGGGTTGGTTGGTTGTTTGATTGTTTGGGTATTTTTTGCTACAGTCTGTCTCTGTTTTGAGATGACAGGAGTGATTGTCATTGACGGTTTGTTGTACAAAACCACTTATCCAAGGGCAGGCCAAGCCATCTACTAGTGAGTCATCTTCTGGTCTACTCAGTGTTTGCTAGCCACATCCGTATTTACCAATACATGTCGCTCTTAACAGGAACTCGGGCTCTATTGTATCCCAATGAAGCAGGTGATTGACAAAGGCCTGGGGATTTGCCAAAGATAAATCATGTCACTAACCTGACCACCTTCTACAACAAATTAACGTTTTCTGTCAACGTGAGGAGAGCAGTGGATGTTGTTTGCCTGGATGTCGGCAAAGCGTTCAACACTGTGTCCCACAGCCTTCTCCTGGACAAGCTGGCAAGGCACAGGCCAGGCGGGTGGTCTGCGAGATGGGTAGGAAACTGGCTGACAGGTTGGAGGGTGGTGATCGATGGTCTACTGGGCTGCTCAGGTCTACTGGTTTGGGAGGGCTCACCGGACTCCGTGAGACTAAGAAAGGTGGTTGTCTTACCCAGGAGCTGTCTTCTCCATTAGCTGCTTTTCAGTGATTTCTGCTCTTCCACAGCGCGGTGAAAT
The DNA here is from genome assembly GCF_000690535.1 of Cariama cristata. NCBI lineage: Eukaryota > Metazoa > Chordata > Aves > Cariamiformes > Cariamidae > Cariama > Cariama cristata. The sequence continues at coordinate 12,295 of NW_009607967.1, forward strand.
AAATGTCCCATCCAGAGTCTTTTTCTTGGAAGAAAATCATCCTACCGAGTCTTTTTTCTTCTGTTTTTTACCAGAACACCATCTCTACATGGCTGCAAGCTGTTGAATCGCGTTAAGGATGATGGCTTATGCTCAGCACTGTGTTGCTACACCTTTGACGATACAATTCTGAGGTCACAACTCTCTTGGCTTGGCTGCGCAGATGCTTTTAACAGAAATACCTCCGTGTGTTGTGTGACCTGCAGGGCCAGTATCTAGGCCTGCCTTCTCATCTCTTCAGCTCTTCAACTCCCTCCTCTTCTCTCTTCAGGTCCCTCTCTCTGCTCTCGGCACGCTCCCCACCTCTCCCTTCCTTCCTCAGGACCACTCAGGAGCTGATCGTCATCTTCTGGGGTCAAGCGGACCGAATGATGCTGTCATTAGCAAAGAGAAGACAAAATGTGAAACGCAGCCAGCCTGTGCTGCTTGTGCATCAGGTGGTGCAAAAATAGGGAAAGTCCACGATGATGTTAGAGAAGAAATTTAGAGGATTTGCTTTCTGCCAAGTTAAGCTGATACAGCTCGTTCTTTCCGGATCAGGCTGTTTATATTCTCTGCCTTTTTCCTACGCCATTCTTTCTCTTTTTTTTTTTTTTCCCCCCAACCCACTGACCATAATTGTTTAAAATACAGGCTTTACACGTGAATGGTTCTTTTTGGGAAGCGGAACTTTCCATACTGCTTTTTTTCAGCTACATATGGAGAGAGTGCTAGGGAGGGAGTCAGGGCTGACAGACAACCTGGTGCTGTGGCCAGGGAAATTCTGGCACAGCTGCATTTAGCCATCTTCTTTACACATGAAGATCCTTCAGCTCAATGTAAGTTTACCGCTTCAGCTAAAGAATAGAACAATTACCCTGAGGGAACAGAAGGGAGGAGTTATCGTAGGGTTAGTTTGTAGTATCTTTCCTAGACCTTAAACACTGGTATTATCCTTCTCTTCCATGTTCTCAATGATACTTTGAAATATTGGTTCACCGTTGTATATAGGAGGGAGAGACAGGGCGGGTGCATATATTGGGGTGAGGATATTTTTAGAAAGAATCGTTGTGGTAGGAATTTCTTGTGCAAAATTGTATTTTTTCTGGGACGGACTTCAACCTTAGAACGAGGTGGATGTGGATGCTCAACGCTTTGAAGTAGTTGTCTTCTGGCACAGTGAGGAAACACTTGACTCTCTGTACTGGTTTTGGCTGGGATAGAGTTCATTTTCTTCGTAGTAGCTGGTGCGGGGCTGTGTTTTGCGTCTGTGAGCAGCGTTGCGCCCAGGATGGTGTAGCTGTTGCTGAGCGGGGCTTGCACCCTGTCGAGGTCTTTTCTGCTTCTCGCCCTGCCTCGCCAGCGAGGAGGCTGGGGTTGTGCAAGAAGCTGGGAGGGGACGCAGCTGCAACGGCTGACCCCAACTGACCCAAGGGATATTCCATACCGTATGACGTCGTGCCCAGCAATAAAAGCTGCGGGAAGAAGGAGGAAAAGGGGGGCGTTCAGAGTTACGATGGCTGTCTTCTGAAGTAACCGTTACTGGTGATGGAGCCCTGCTTTCCTGGGGAGACGGTCGAACACCTGCCGACAACGGGAAGTAGTGAACAAATTCCTTTTGCTTTGCCTGCGTGCCTGGCTTTTGCTTTACCTGTTAAACTGCCTTTATCTCACCCTGGGCGTGTTGTCACTTTTGCCCTTCCAAATCTTCTCCCCATCCCGCTGCAGGGGCATCAGCCAGTGCCTACGTGGGGCCGAGCTGCCCACGGGGGCTGACCCAGAACGCTTTCCCCTAAGCAAGGAGGCACGGGAAACAGAGGCAGCACGGAGCAATTAATTCAGCATCCTGCCCCAGCTAACCAATTCTGCTTTAGCTGGCTGACCTTCGCTGCTTCCAGTCGCAGAGCAGCCCAGCCCCAAGTGAAGCAAAGTATTTCTGCGTGACACCGTATTTTTCTGCGTAACCAAAGTGTACAACACCCCAGGAGAGAGCAATGAATCAATTGTAAAAGTGTTAAGAAAAAAAAAAAAGTCTTTTGTGATTTGTGGGCCTTACCAGCTTCTGAGCAAGAAATCGCGCGGCTGACGTGTATAATGTAACAGGAGAAAGAAGTCTATTAAATGTGAACCCCCCCCGCCAGCAGCGGCTGACACTGTGCCAAGAGTAACCTTAGAAATTCTTTGTAAAACAGTACATTGGCTCACGTTCTACCGAGAAACTCGAGGAAAGCAACCCTATACCTTGCTAATCTCTGAATCTTGGTAAGCGCTGGAGTTGGGGCTGGCCTGAGGAAGCTGTGATTTAAAAAGAAATGCTGTACATTTGGGCACTCTGAAGATGTAGCGACGTAGGTGAAGGATACCAGAATGCTGAGGACTTGGCTCTTGGTGTGGCAGGTTGGGCCACCAGCATACGAGGTATAGAAAGGTGGCACCGTAGGTGGGGAGGCAAAGGGAAGCATGTCAGGAGGTGTATGGAAAGTGGCGTGGCCGTCAAAGCCCAAAAGCTGCGGCTTAATCCCCTGTTCCAGGCTGAGAGACGTGGGTAAATTTTTTGTTGCCCAAACGAGGAGAGCATCAGCTTCATCCCTGGTGTGGGGAGTGGGGAGGTTACCCCACCTCCAGATCTGCAGGACAAATCCTGCTCTCCCGGGGCAATTTGCACCCGTCAAAGCCAGTTTGTGAAGTGCTGGCATGCAGGAGCCTTGGTGGAATCTCAAATTCCCGTGTAATGCAAATTGTAATGATTGTTAATAACACCAGAAAGTCACTTTGTAGCCAAACCATGAAGTGACACCTGTTTGGGGACAGGGGCTCTCTGTCCCAAGGCCTGGATACAGCAAAGTCTCCAAGCTCTTAACCTCCAGCTACAATAATTGCATTTTTACTGGGGAAAAAGCTTGAAGACTGAAGGTTTTAAGGGGAATTTCCAGGAGCTGACCGCCGTTCCCCTTTTGCTGTTGACCCTGATTTCCCGTTGCCAAATGTGTCCGGTAGAGAATTCCGATCCTAAACCGCCGAGGGCAAAGCGGAGGAAAGGCCGGGCTGGCACTGCCCCACGGCACCGAGTGCGGTGGGCGGCCAAGGGGCGCTGAACGAGTGATGAAGCGGTGACGAAGGGGCCGACGATGCCCTCCTCCAGCCCCCCCTCGCCACCGGCACCGTGAGCCCCCCGTGCCTCCCTCCTCCAGCCAGGAGAGAAGGGGCTCCCCACTAAGAGCTCCCTGCTAAACCCTTACGTCCCTGCAAAACTGTTACAAATCTCCTCTCCCGAGGCAGCTCGTTGTACCTGTATTAATGTCATGCCGTATCGGCGCTTTTTATGGCTTATTAATTAACTTCCACCCACCCCTGGGAACACCTACCCACCCCCTGTCTCCTCACCTATCCCAGCCGTTTACAGCAGCGACGGGATGCTAGAAATAGAGACGTGTACGCGAAGAGCCGGAGGAGCCCGTAGACAAAAGGAGTATTGGAGTCGATTTGCAAAGGAGATATTTTTCCAGCTCGCAGCAGGGAAGCAGCATGAAAAGCCCTGGGTGCACTTCAAGGTAAGGGGAGAGGGAGGTGAACGCTGTGGGTGTAGAATTAAAACGCGGTTTGTAGAGAGGTCTGGTTCAGGTAGTCCCTGTATGTTGTTAATAACCTATAGAGTTAGTTCCAGTTTGCTCCGGGGTAGAGATTAATTTCGCCGTGAATGGTTTTTTTCCAGTATTCCTGGTCTTTTAATTTGAAAGCACCTTGTTAGGTCGACACAGAGGTCTCTGATTTTCGGCTTAAGCCAAATGCACAAGAAGTTTGTCCCAAGCCTTAAAGCATCCATAGTGGCACCTCCAAGTGCAACCTGAGAGGTAGGTGTTTGTGTTTTCGTGCCAGCTGGGAGATGGCACGGCGCAGGTCGGAAAGGCAAGGCAAGAGGCGAGGTAGCCTCGCAAGTTTTTTGGTTTCTTAGAAGAATTTTGTGTCTTAGCCATCAGCTCCCAAGCTCTTCCTCAAAGAGTTCCCAGACCGGTCGCATGCCTCGCGTGCTTAGTTAACTTCCGTGCAACGTTTGAATTGTGCCTTTCTCTCTTGAACTTTGCTTTGCAAAAGTCTGTATTAAGGGACCAAAAAGGTAGGTGGTGGCGCCGATCGTACCCTGCGACTCTCGGCTATCTCGGGCTCCGCGCACTCCAGGTGAAATCCTTCCTTGCTGTTGTGCCAGGAAGGAATAAATCCCTGCGGCCGTGATCCCGTCCGTCATACCCTCCACACTCCCGTTGATACCCCGGGTGATTACAAAATCCCTCCGTTTACGGCTGTAACGGTTGGTATAAAAGATCAGGTCTGTCTCCTGTAATGCCAGGTATTTGCCCGCTTCACCTTCAGCCCGTGCGTGTGAGACAGTCAACAGCAAAATAGCTCCCGGACAAGTGGAACTTGTCTTTCTTGACGGGATTAAAGGATGGGAGATATTTTAGCCAACGTTGAATGTAGTGTCTGTTGGCCCAACGCATACAGATTGCAAAGTGGCTTGGTCAGAGACTTGCAGTCCTGTGACAAACTGGGGGGGGATGTGATGCCAAGGGACCAGTCT
>NW_009607968.1:0-7280 GCF_000690535.1 Cariama cristata
GAGGTGGCACTTAGTGCCATGGTCTACTTCATATTTTGGTGTTAGAGCCAAGGTTGGAGTCAATGATCCCAGAGGTCTCTTCCAACCAAATCAATTCTGTGATTCTGTGGAGTGACTTTCTTTGTTATTACAGAAATTATTCTTTTTTTTCACCATAGTCCGTAAGTTACAATATAGCCTAAGAGGCAGATGACATAACCCCAACTTGTAAAAAGAAGTGATCTGATTTTTGCAAAGAATGTCTCCAAACAGATTTCAGCTGAGGGCTTTTCATGTGGTGTGGACATTTGAAAAATAAATGACAGCGCTGTGTGGAAGAGGAATATTCAAGAAATTTCTATTTGTTACGCTCTCTCCTGAAGTGTAGTTTTCATCTGTTTCTTAAAATCCAACACTGCAATGAATTATATTTTGTGATGGAGTATTTCACTCGATCTTCTAGTATAGGGCAACTCACGCTTATGATAGTAATAACTTACACCAGAGACTTCTTCTTATTGCATGCAAATCTGATTAACCTGACTGATAGTTTCACCCAAAAGTCATGTCAGTCTAATGTGAGTAGGCTACGCTGAGATAGGAGATGTTACTTTTGTAGTATCTGCAGCACAGTAGTAATTTGTAAGTTGCAAATATCTCACAAGATAACCTGGTTTTGGAGCCCAGAATACAACTTGTTTTTCCCCATGGGCATGACCAGTTCTAATGGAAAGATAATTGTCCTTTCTGTAATGCAAAGAATAACAAAGTAAGGATAAACATGTACACTGTAGGAGTAAGTATCTCAGTTTAGCTTCTGAACTCTCTGGCTTTCCTACCTCACAAATAATACTTATATTTGAAAAACTGTTAATCATGCTTAAACTTTCGAATGTTTGTAGACAGTAATTTATTTTGTGCTTGGAAAAAACAAGATACGTACTTTTTTCATTCTAAAAATAGGAAACTAAGGAAAGAAACAGCAACTATCTGATTTCTGGAGTAGAGGATACATGTCTAGTGCAATGCACCTCAAGTGCGTTACAACTCTGAAGGTGGCTGCGCTGCCTTAGCTGTAGTGGTTAACAACAGCAATTTGGAGTTACGGGTTCTCCTGTGGCATACTCAGTACTGGGTACCCCAACTTGCATCATAGTCAGGCTGCCGTGTCTTTACCTCTCTAGTTCCAGTTAGCTTGTGAATATCTTGATGAAGAAACCCACCTTGTGCTGCAGTTGTGTACCCAGATGTAGTCTGATTTTACCTAGTTGTAGATGAGTAATTATTTACTGTGGCAGCATTAACCTGAATGCAAACTTTTACATACAGAAGAGACATGGGGTGCTAATTACAGTTGTACAATATACAACAAATCTAGAAAAAGTCAATTAAAATAAGGGGATAGTTCTAGAGGTACTGTAGGAATTACAAGAGCAAAATGCAAATTTCCTGAATCAGCACAATGTATGTGTAAGGACTTAAGTCATTTAAGAGTTTATTACATTAAGAGAAAAAACTCTCTGGAGGGTAGGGTCATGCTGACAGTTGCTAGTATTGCATTGTTTAATTAGATAAATCTCAGCTTGAGAGAGTCACACTTCAATGATTTAATACAATAATAATTTTTAGATAACTATTTAGAGAAAAAAAAGCCTTAATGTTTGTTTTGAAAACATTTATTTAGGAAGTCAGATATAATGTCTTACCCTGTCTTTAATATGCTACTATAGTGTAGATTAAACTCTCCATTTGTCTGGTAGTTTTACTGTAAGATAAATACAATATCTTCTCTCCCATCTCTCATGTATATGCCACAAAAATAATCAGTCACTTCAAGTTCAAAGCTACACGTATGCATCACTCATCAGAAAATGACCGTTTTTCAAGTACAGCTAAACAGAAATGCCTTCCTCTTATTCATCATACTTTCATGTATCCTTCACTTGGGTTACTCATGGCAGAAAGGTAGAAAAAGGTGGTCGTAATGAACTTCATGAAGTTCAATAAGGCTAAGTGCAAAGTCCTGTATCTGAGTCGGGGCAATTGCCAGTATCAGTACAGGCTGGGACATGAACAGATTGAGAGCAGCCCTGCAGAGAAGTACTGGGGAGAAGTACTGGGGAGTGGTTGAAAAATCAGAAATGAGCCAGCAAAGTGCACTTGCAACCCAGAAAGCTAATTGTTCCTTGGATTGCATAAAAAGAATTGTGACCAGTAGGTTGAGGGAGGTGATTCTCCTCCTCTACTCCACTCTCATGAGACCCCACCTGGACCACTGCATCCAGCTCTGGGGTCCACAGTACAAGAAAGACTTGTTGGAGTGGGTCCAGAGGAGGACTGCAAAAATTATTAGAGACCTGGAACACCTTTCCTATGAAAAAAAGCTGAGTTGTGCTTATTCAGCCTGGGGAAGAGAAGGCTCCAGGGAGACCTTAATGTGGCCTTTCAGTATGTAAAGGGGGCTTATAAGAAAGACAGAGAAAGAATTTTCACCAGGACCTGTAGTGACAAGACAAGGGACAATGGTTTTGAACTAAAGGAGGGTAGATTTAGATTGGATATAAGGAAGAAATTTTTTATGATGAGGGTGGTGAGTCACTGGATTAGGTTGTCCAGAGAAGCTGTGGATGTCCCATTGCTGAAAAGTTTAAGGTCAGGTTAGATGGGGTTTTGAGCAACCCGATCTAGTGAAAGATGCCCCTGGCCATGGCAAAAGGCTAGCTTATATGATCTTTAATTGTTTTTTCCAACTCAAACCATTCTATGGTTCTATGATCATCACTTGGCATAGGCTTCACTTACTTATTCAGAATCCAGTGAAATTACACCAGAATATGAAGTACTTTATAAAATTTAGAAAGTAATGATGATGGAAGGCCATGATCAAATTATCAACATGTAGTTTTGGCAGTAGTCCTCCTTCTGCCACAAACTTGGCCAGAGGGCATCTGAAAGTCTCTTCCAACCAGAATTATTATGGTTTCCATGTGTTCATGCTTTCATTTTATCAGCTTAGCCAAGTGGACAAAATAATTGAATGAAGCTTCCAAAACTGTGCAACTGACAGCAGAACTTATTTCTCCATCCTCTCGCTTCATGTGCAGTATTGTTTCATTATAGTTTTGTATGTATTCTGTTTTATTCTTCTCTAGTTTCTAGAAGTTAATAAAAATCAGAAAGGAAAAAAAAGAAAGAAGCTGTACCAACAGGTGTATTTCTGATTTGACATGTGCCAGAGACTTGACAATGTGAGTTAAAAGGAGGTGGACTGAGTTCTGTGTCAAAAAGATGTAATACCAAAATCAGCAGCGCAATATTTAGGTGAACTTGCTTTGAATTAACTAATAAACATTTTGATTTTCTGCTCCTCATCAATGTCTGTCTGTTTTTGGTTTTTTTTTTTTTTTTTTTTTTCCTGTGAGAACCTGATAATTTTGCCTATGTAATGCAAAATTATCTTTATAAATCATTAATGAGCTTGTGCCCTGGGAAAAATACTGCACTGCATCTCAAAAGATCTATCATTGCATGCTCAGCACTGCATTGTGCACCAGCATAGACTTTTAACCGTTCTAAATGAGTGTAAAGGATACTTGCTTTCTGTTTTAGAAGTCGTTTGGCTTTGTTAGCATATTAGTCAAGCCTATACTTCAGTTGGCCAGAGGCTAGATTCTTGGTAAGGTCTGTGTCAAAATAACTAGATAAAGGGATGTAATTGCAGTATATACTGGAGTTTCTTGATGTCAAAATTGCTTGTAAAGGTACATAATTGCAGCGTATACTATAAAGTCTCATGCCAGATTATTTGCCCGTGTGGATCAAGCTACCACAGAAACCTGGGTTTCAGTGTTCATTTGCCTCTGTGATGGGAAGCTTTAGAAACTGATTTACTTCCCATTTTCTTACTTTTTTGTATTTTCTTGAAAACCACAAATATCAGCAATCCTTTAGCTAAAATGGTGAATATTGCTGACGAGTTTATTTACCCTCCCCCACTATCTTGTGTCCAAATTTCTATGACTGTTTTTCACAGTGAATAATGCTTGCTTGTTTGCAGGACTCTGCCCCAAATTTGTATTACTTATTTTGTCAGGGTTTTAGAACAATTACTTTTATAGACCATTAAACGGAGGTGCCCCTCTACTTTGGGAATCACACTAGACCTTTAAATAACTTATATTTGTTTAAATGAACTGCAGATACTATGCTTTCAGAATGTGTAATTTTATAATTCAGTGATTTGTTCTCTGTGTGCTGAAATAATAAGACATGTTGGCTTGTCTATGCTGAATGGCTAGTGTTTGCTGCTGCTAGTTGATCCTCTGTTCCTGGATCTCCAGTGGTCCTTCTGAGAAGGTCTTTGGGATTTTGCCATGGCTGCCTCCTGGCCCACCTGGCCACATTGCTTGGCTGTGCAAATGTTTCAGCAGGTAGATGGGGCAAGTATTCACAGAGAGGAGTTTGATACTTTACTGGCCCACAGTGTAGCTGTAGCCCCTTACAGCTAAATAGACAGAGGCTTTAGTCATTTGGAACCCATCTGCAACCTGATTTTGTTCTGTGAACTATATAAATTGAGACAACTAGAAAACTGTATTTTTAACTGAATTTGTCAGCTTTGCAAGAAATTACTGTATCATCCTTTCCTATAGTCAAACATCTAGCTGCTTAGATTTACTTTTCAATCAGTTTGGTTTTCATCTTTAGTATATTTGTCATATATTTTTCTTTTAATGGTTGTATCACTTCTATTAGCAGAAATATTTAATGCCTATTGTTAAAATTGTATGTTTAACATGCTTTACTTTTGTTCTCCCTCAGCTGCTTACATTGTTGCTCATTTCTTGAACAGGAGCAGTTATGAACTCTAAATATATTGCTATAGTAGTGACTTCAAGTCATAACTGGAGAACTATGAATAAGAAATTATTTTAAAATATTTATTTATTCCCCCCCCCCCCCAAATAAATAACCACTAAAATTCACGATGCCCATAGGATTCAGAAATGCTGTCATGAGTTCCAGCAGTTCTAAGCTCCTTGTTGAAATCTGGGACCTCAAGAATTCTTTCAAACTAACATTTCTATTCAAAACTATTGTGTATTCTTTTTCTTTATTTTTCTGTTGTGTTATTGTTTGACCAATTCTACTCACAGAAACATGAATTGGCTGGTTTTAACTATGAAGATACATATCAATAAACTGAGGAGAAAGCTACAACATTATGTCCTTAAAAGATGTGTAGTTTTTCATACTTTTAAACAAAGACACTCTGTATCAGTGTGATATTCTTGCAACATTTTATAGGGCAGCAACTGTATTATAATAACTTTGATCTTCAAAACTATATCTCTTATTTACAAGTGGACAAGAAGAGTGCTTTTGCCTTCTTTTGCTGCCAGTTTGTTTTGCTAGTTATAAAGTTTGATCCACAAAATTCAATTTATCACTTAAACGATAGCATGTCTTCATCACTAAGAAGACAATTTCAGTTAAGATACTTTTTTGGCATTGTAAATTAATGTTTTCCTATACTTTAATGGATGTGTCAACCTAATACAGCATTCAAATACAACATTCAACTTTTCTCACTCATCTAGAGAGCTAATAGCCTATAAATTTTATTTGCATGAAGAAATTGCAGGAGATTAATGAATAATGTGAATTCAAATGTTAGAGAGGATTGGATTTGCAGATCCTTTGTAGTCCTCTATTTCTAGTATAAATGTATTTAGGAAAATTGGTGAGTTGTCTTAAGTGAAAATAGCCTATACTACACATTTTCCTTCAAGCAGTTCTCAAAACATCACCTTAAAAGTTTTAAAATGAAATTTTAAAATAAATCTGCATGTGAATTTGTACTGATAACTCACCTGATTTCATACATTTTGGTGACATTACCTTCCCGCTGTAAGGGCAGAAGAAATGAATGGCAGAATTTTTTTATCTTATTACGAAGTTCATGACAATCCATTTTCTTTAGTGGAAAAATGGCCTACCTGTTAGAAAAGAGACCTCCTCACTTTACTACTGAGACAAAATAAGGGATTATTTTTTCCAGTTACATGGTTTTAACTTCTGATATTTTTCAGAAGAAAGCAAAAATATTTTTTGCCTCCAGATATCTGAGTTGTTTTGGTGGTGATTTTTTTTTCCTGACCTTCTTGGTGAATATGTAATGGTAATATACAAAGAAAAGAGATCTGGGGAATGGTAAAAAGCCCATGCTTTTTAGTGTCTGAACGAATTATGAGGTGTTGATGACCAGTCTGAAGAATTCAGACCCTTCAAATGCTCATCCATTTCACTTGTACTTAAAGATGAACCAGATTCTTCCTTTCAAGAGAACAATATATTTGTAATTTAGATGCAGTATTTTTCCTATTCATCCTCTTAATCTTCTTTTTGTAATTTTTCCTATGTATTTTTCAGTAAAAATAATTTCTCAGTGTTATTGTTATGCTATAGCAAAGTTGCTTTGTATGAAGTTTGATTATAATTATGCATTTTCCACTGATGCAAATAGTTCTGTTCCAAAGTAACTTTTATTTTCTTGAAAGACTAAAATATTTGATTGTTGCGAAGCTGCCGAGGGACTAAATACAGTCTAGGGTGTAGGCTGAAAAGATCTTTCTACCTGCCAGCTGCAAGTAAACAAACTAAAAGATGGAAAACATTCTGTCACCATTTAAGGCTGGGCCAGCTCTTAAATGCAGCTGCAGACACTGTCTATTAACCCCTCCCTCCCTCCTGGAAGGGGAAGGAACAAAGAAAAGGGAGAGAGACTTACGGACTGGAAATTAAAACTACTTTAATAGAATAATAATAATGGAAAAGAGTATAACAATAGTAATACTACTAATAATAGAAGTAAAAGGAAAAATATACAAAACCAATACTGAGCTTCCTGATGAGGGTCAGGCCACTGCAGCAACAAGTAAGGCACCTGGAAGTCCCGGACTGGACTCTACAGCTGACAAGAATCAGACTCAGGAATGCACGGATTGGAATTGGAGGCAGGAGAACGAGCAGGGTTATAGAATCATAGAATCGTTATGGTTGGAAGAGGCCTCAAAGATCATCAAGTCCAACCGTATACCCGATGCCACCATGCCTGCTAAACTTGTCGTTGTTGAGATGGACACGACAAGAATCTGGTGCAAGAAAGTGTGTGCTATTTTATTATTTCCAAACTTTCATACTGTTCTTTCTCATACTTGTCTTCCCCCCATTGTTCCGGGCTCCTTGTTCTTTAAGTCCATTGCCTCTTCGCACCTGCATGTCCACATATTCTGCTTCCC
>NW_009607969.1:0-2522 GCF_000690535.1 Cariama cristata
TCCGACCCTGACCGTGCATCCCTCAATCCAGTTCCTGCCTGCTGTGGAGTTGAGTTCCAGGATGTCCGGGTGCCTGCCTTGCCCTGTGAGCACCGCAAGCTGCCACGGCATGGCATGCGGTCCTGCAGTCATCATTGGGAAGAGCAGTATCGGCTTTGTATATTTCTATTATTACTAGTATTAGCTTTAATATTATTTGTACTATTTTTACTGTTCTTGTTTTATTAACGTTTGTTTTAAGTTTCCAACCCATAAGTCTTTCTCACTTTTCTCCTCACCTTTGACCTCGAGGAATGGACGGGGTTACCAGAGAACATCTACCACTCACTTAAAGCGCCGACCCAGCCTTAGATGGTGACAAGGCCCAAAAGAGGGTGGGAGGCCGAGGAGGATTTTTCCCTGTGCATTTTTTTCCCCCTTATATTGGAGACATGAAGCTATGAGCAAAGTGGAATATCGGCACCAGAGGTGACTTGGGCAAGGTGAGCAACAACTAGTGGGCTGAAGTAGCAGATATTTTTCAGGTGTCGTATTGTTGGTGAAGTTTGCCCCCTTTTCTTAAACCTGGTGCTGAGGGGCCGAAGATGCTTAGAGGTGGAGGTAGGGTGTGAGGCTGAAGAAGGGTAGAGTCTAGGCTGAGGTGGTGGACAAGCCGGGGTGGAAGGCTGAGGTGGGGTGGGAGGCTGTGTCGGAGTGGGAGTCTGAAAAGGGTAGAGTCTGAGCTGAGGTGGAGGAGAAGCCAGGGGGAGGCTGAAAAGGGGTGGAGGCTGAGCTGAGGTGGATGACAAGCCAGGGGGGAAGGCCAAGGAGGGGTTGGAAGGCTGAAGAGGGGTGGCAGGCTGTGCCGGGTTGGGAGGCTGAAGAGGGGTAGAGGTTGAGCTGACGTGGAGGACAAGCCGGGGGGGGGAGGCTGAAGAGGGGTAGAGGTAGATTTGGGGTGGGAGACTGAGCTGGGGTGGGAGGTTGAGCTGGAGTAGGAGGCTGTGGAAGGGTGGAGGCCGAGCCGTTGTGGGAGGATGTGGAAGAGTTGCAGCTGAGCAGGGGTGGGAGACTGAGGAGGAGTTGAGGCTGAGCAGAGGCCAAGGAGATTTTAATGCTGAGCAGGGGTGGGCGGCTGAGGAGGAGTTGAGTCTGTGGAAGTTATGATGCGGAGCAGAGGCTGAGGAGGAGTTTATGCTGAGCAGGCGTAGGAGGCCGCAGAGGAGTTGAGGCTGAGCTGAGATAGAGGACAAGCCAGGGGGAAGGCCAAGGAGTGGGTGGGAGGCAAAGGTGGGGAGGGAGGCTGTGCCAGGGTGGGAGGCTGAAGAGTGGTAGAGGCTGTGCTGAAGGGGAGAACAAGCCAGGGGGGAAGGCCAAAGAGGGGTTGGGAGGCTGTGCTGGGGTGGGAGGCCAAGGTAAAGGAGCAAGAGATAGGAATGGGTGTGGGCAGGCTGCTTTTTCAGGCGGTATCTCAGGAAATGCTCTTTTGTTCTGTTCTTTGCAGGTGCCTCCCATAGCCTCAGAGGGGCAAAGCGGCATGCTGAGAAGCGGTCCAAGAAAGTGAGGCGGTTGTTGGCCGGATCGGTGTCTAAGAGCAAAGCATCCTGCAGGAATTCAGCGAACCATTTCTCTGGTTTTGCAGGTGCTGCATGGGCCATCTTTGGAATTGGATGAGCATTTGAGGTGAGCTGGGGCTATAGTGAGGAGGATCACGAGGCTGATGACTTCTCCCAAGCGCAGCAGTAATTCTGCATCTCTTGGTGTCTTAGGTACTGCAAGCATTGATGGTCACAGTGTCTGACTCTGGCATGAGCAGGTGAGCGGAACACATGGCGCTTCTGAGGAAGGGAGCGTTAGGGAAGAGGTTGGCATTGGTCCATGCGATGCTTACTGTCAGCGCTCTTTGTGGGGTTTTTTTTGTGGTTTTTCTTTTCAGATGTCAAAGAGGAACCTGGCGGCTGCAGGAGCATCCCAGTTAGCTGATGTGTATTTTTGTCAAGGAGGGATTCAGAGCCCCTGACAGTCTGAAAGGTAAGTTGAGGGCCCAGGGCTGGGGAGGGCCTGGGAAGAGGGGACAAAGTTGCGAATTGCAGGGAGGGGTTTTAAAGTTAGCATAGGGGACACAGCTGTCCAGGAACAGTCCCCTTTGGGCAGGCAAAGGGAGCAGGTTACCTTTCAGCATGGGACCAGGACGTGCCGGGAAGGGCGGTTCCAGCCCGCGTCTGTGTTGTTGTGTAGTTTGTGTAGTCCGTCTTCAGTGTCTTAGGCCTTCCTCGGGTCTCCACGTCCTCGTTGCTCTTTGCACTCTGGGGGCATGGCCCCATCCCTAGGCTCTCAAATACCTGTCCTCATTGGCATAATACCAGTCGGGTGCTTCTTTTCTTGCTTTGCAAGCTTAAAGCGTGGATCAGTCTCGCGTCTCAGAGCTTTGCGATCGTTTCTCTTTCGTGGCGTTGTTCCGGGCTGTGTCAGCAGCTCTGCTCTCTAGCTGTTCATTTTCACAGACTGGGACTTCTTCCCTGCATCCTTACTTTCTTAGGACT
>NW_009607969.1:2561-3347 GCF_000690535.1 Cariama cristata
GACGGGCCGTTCCGTTCGCCTGTTTTTCTGGGGCTGCCGTCGAGCCTCCTCGCCTCACCGTTGTGACCCTGTAGGTCTTGTTGTCTGACAGCACCTCCCGTCTGAGAGTCATTCTTCTTGCTGAGAGTTTACTCTCATCTTTGAGTCGCATTCTTTGTAGTGTTCTGCGCAGCATCGGCCTGTGCGTGTGTGTGTATGTGTGTGTTTGGCTTGGAGCTGCTCTGCCCGGGGCTGTAGAGTCCCAGGCTGGTGGAATAGCAATGAGAGTCTACGGTTCATATGTTGCTATGCCTAGACCATTTAGGCAACGGTCGTACAGAGGTTTTGGATCAAGTAGCCATCGTCAGGCTGTGTGGACAGCCATTTGTGTAGTATTTTATGGAGAGGACGGGAGCCCTGGGTTGAGGGGCTGTTCAGTGGTAGTGAAGCAGATTGAATCTCAAAGGTTTAAGGCTTGTATGTGTGGGCCTTAAAGTTTGGTAGTGTGTGTGTTTCATTCTTTTTTTTTTTTTTTTCTTACCATCAGGCTGTAGTTGGACTCTAGATGGTATTCCTAAATGGACCCGAGACCTCTGGAATTGTTAAGCTATCGCTCGGCATTTGGGTGACTTATTTAGTAATTTTTTCCGACGCAGAGGGACAAGATGGGCACCAAACGGCGACAGAGGAGGCGAGCGGAGCGCTGTCAGAAGATGGGTGGGCACGAGGCGTCGGAGGGAAGATGCGAAGAGCGAAGCAGGATGTCGGCACCAGAGGCGACTCGGGCAAGGGGAGTCATGACAAGGG
>NW_009607969.1:4266-4584 GCF_000690535.1 Cariama cristata
CAGTGGCAGACAGGAGACAGCCTGCCTGTCTAGATAAGGAAGGATCTATCTTGGCATAGATTGGATCACCAGTGTGTGCAGCAGGACTTGTATGTGTAACCAAAACCACAGTACGGCCATGTAGCATGTGCAAGCCTATGTATCTGGGGAGCCTCATATCAGAGGTGTGAGACACCAGTCTGTTCTTCTAGGTGGATGGCAGTCCAGTGACCGGAGCTACAGAGGAGGAAGGGGGGGGAAGAGAGACACACACATACACCTGCTTCTGGATCCTGATCCCTCCCTCCCATTCTTCTCTTTCTCTCACTGCTGTAATTT
>NW_009607970.1:0-43380 GCF_000690535.1 Cariama cristata
GCATCTGCCACCCGCTGTAAGCACCGGCCTGGCCTTAAACGATGACAACCCATCTCTGTAATACTCAGATTACAAAGTGGTCACACAGCCACTGAAAAACTTCTAAGCTTTTGGAGTTCTTTTGTTTTAATTATTTCTATACAGGTGCCGGTACTCATAAGCTATGTACAGGGTCATACCTACTGTTTCTATAGATTTGGATGTTAAATCTGCTATACGTAGTAGACTAAATGCAGTGGATCTATGCCACTGCAAATTGCACTTAACTTGCACATAACTGTCTTAAAGAGATTTACAATAGACAAAGTCTTTAAATTTGAGCCAGTATAATGATATTCTGCATCCATAACGACAACTAGAAATCCTTCGAGTCTGTAATAACATATGTCCTTTCTACTATAGGGATATTTAACTGAGAGATTATTTTCCTAAATAGATTATAAGAGGTGTATTAATAAACTTAAACACTGAATGCATGAATAAAACAGGAAAAAACCAAAAGCAGACTGATTCATTAAGCTAGAGGTCATGCAGAGCAGGTTTTACTTAGCAGCACAGCAGGAGAAGGAACCTCTTAGGTCATGAAGCCTGGTTGGTTCTACTGATTACAAACCTATGCTTTTGAACTACTTGAGCTACTTTCCTTTACTCCTCCTATTTAAGCTGCTTTAGGACCTTAGTCTTGATTTTAAACTCTAGTTTATTGTTGCCCAATTCAGGCTTTTTCCTTACTCTATTTCTTCTCTTACTCTCAAGATACGAGAGGAGAGCAATTATTTTGCCCCTTTGCCATCGTTTCTCTAAACTGGGTAATTTAAGTCTTAAGTAGAAAAGAAGACTTTCTATTCATCTGTTTATCATCTTTACAACTTCAGGTCTCCTGAATATAGGGCCAGTAACACCTTACTTGGACATGCAGGTAAGCATTGTCTTTCTCCACCTTTATCTGCTGATAAAACTGTCTTTTAAAAAAATGTGACTGTTTCTAATTTCAAAAAGCAGGACTTGCAATTTTTTTTTCTTATTTCATTACACTTCAATTGTTTCAAGCTTCAGGGTCATCACTTTTCAAATGATATCTCAAGCCACATTTATACACAAAACGTCTCAGAATTTCGTGTCAGCATTTGTTCACACTTCTTGTTCTGGAGACAAAGTCATTAAATAAGATATTAATGAATGAATGAAAATAAGAAACAACACTATTAACTTCTCTCCAGACAGGCATTTCTTCTTTAAGCATGACATATTGCCTCACCTTTAGCCACTTCTATCCATTTTATAACATTATACAATTATACTTTTCACTAATTGTGAAATTTTCACTAATTGCATCAGATTCAAGTGCACTGCTGAAGTAGAGACATGGATTTCTAGAATTTCCTTTTAGTTATCATAAAAGAAGACAACCTTGTGCAAATCCTTACAACATTTAACCTAAAATAGGAGTTATGCCAAGCTGCCCACCAAGAGTTCATTTTATTGCTCCCAGATATATCTAGCATTTTTGTTAATATTCACAATTAGAGAAATTTTAAAAATTTTTAACGTATGAAACAGGTCTTTCTGAACAGTTTGCAACTGATATTTTGTTCCCATAGTCTTTAAAATTTTGTCATAGAAAGATGCTAAACGCAACTAAATATAAAGGAAAATGTTTTCGTATTGAATATCTGCCATTTGCAGTAAGAAATTTCTAGAAGAGAGCTGAACTTACTTTCAATTTTGGTAATTGGATACAAACATCTTACAAGGCCTTAAAAATCTTTTCTCCTCATGAAAGTGGTTGTTATGTAAATGAAATAATCAAATTCAAGTCCACCTTAAAGGTAAATCCTTAATAGCATATATTTATTTCAATCTGTAAGTTAACTTTATAAATGCCACATAAAAGCATATTTAGGCTTGACTAGGGACCATCCAATAGTGATTATTAGACAGTAATTGAGTATTGCATTAAGACTTAGAACAGTGACAAGGGACACAGAAAAAGTAAAAATTCTGCAGAGATAATAGGTAATTTGTAGGAATGTGTACCTATTTTGATTCCCTTAGAAGTCTCCCAGTTGACAGTCAAACCAAGTTCAAAAACACCACCACTTAAATTGGAAGATGAAAGTAAACAAATACAAGCTGATGGATCAAAGTAAAGTGTTGTCTTCAGTCAGTTTTGCTTTTCATCCTTGTTACACTTTACAGATCTTGCTGAGAAGCAAAAATATTCTATTTTTTTGTGAAAGACAGCACTAAAATACCTTCCACTAGAATTAGAGCTAAATAAATCTTTTCAAACAAAACAAACTAACCTGCGTCCAAAAGTAATTACTTTCTAAAATATGTATGAATTTTGCTGATTTTTCTCAACTCTGGGCAAAGGCTTGAATAAGCTTTGGCATAATACTAAGACAAGAAAAATTAAGTTATTGCTCTATTTTTTTTTTAAAAAAAGAGCTATTACCAAGGAATAGGTATATTAATAATACTTTTTTAACACTGATCACACCATTACCAGAGAAGCCCACAAAATAATGATAGTTCCTTAAATTAGCAAAAAAGGGAAAACAAAATTTAATTTCATTTTAGAGGAGTGGCTTACCCATTTATTTTTTATTTTAAACATTTCAGCTTAACAATCAAAATGTCTACATTCAGTTGTGAAGCGGCCTAGCAAAATGCCCAGAGCACAAAACACTAAATTAATTAACTTAGCAAAAGACAACTTGTAAAACACTTCAAACAGCACTTCGAGTTTCATAATTGCTATCTTTTGCAAGGTATACTGAAAGTAACACAATGGGGTTAGATGGTGAGACATTTTTGCTTGTTTTCATTCCATGGTCTCACAAGTACTTGGAAGTCAAGAAGTGAAGAAGTCATTAGAGAGCACCAGAGCCAGCAGACATACAGTATTGCCACTCAGAGAAAGTAGCATTGACAGGACTGATACAGGAGATCCCAGAACAGCGTTATAAATATTTCAATACAAAACCAGACTCAAGATTAAAATAAACAATCAAACAACCCCCCTCAAATGAATAACCACTCAGAAAAACAAGCACTGAATCTGCACCTGACAGTTTTGGGAGATGTTTAAAATAAGACCAAGATCTAATTTATCCTCAATTCTGCCAAAATAAATATCAACCAACTAAGATGTGGGAAAACTGAAATTTTATTAACAATAGAGAAGTATAGCTAATTTCTGTCTGCCAGTGAAAAGACCAAACTATAAAATGATGTGAAGGCTAGAACAAAATAAATTCCATACTATTTAGAGTCACAAATCATTGTAAAATAACACAAAAGGCATGAATTTTGAATAAGTGATGAAAAATACTTTACTTGAATAAAAAGAAATATGATATTCACCACCATTGAATGCATACAGCTTGAAAGTATGTAATTCTATCTTTATCATAATAAATTACTTTTCTAGTAGATAATTATGAACTTGCTCATATAAATGAAGCGGTGAACAAAAGAAAATCTGTAGTCCACAGAAATTCCATAAGCTGAAGCAATGAAGACTATAATACAACAAAGTTCATCCGTCTTAACTCACTGCCTGTAGTATCTGCAAAATATCACCTTCATGATGGAGAGATTTAACTACAGGAGAGACTGTAAAGACATTTTTTTTTGCTGTTATAGACTTGGTATATCAAAAAAATATTTGGATCTCCGGCAGCTTCCCAGAAATCAGACACATCATCTGTCTCACCCTTAAAAGGGAACTGAGTGTCTCTCACCAAATAATGCCTGGAGTCATGAACACTGCAGTGATTGCAAAGGGTCTTGTTATTTCAAATATTTATTTTATGTGGTCATGAAAATCTTCCTTAGTACTCCTAATGTATATTTAACAAATAAGTGGTCCCAATCACTTTCTCCTATATGTAGAGTCTTCTACTGCTTCTATATAACCACAGCTTTCCTAAGCCGTTTGAAAAATTTTTGAATTTGGTTATGCATTTGATTTTAGAACTCAGGCATTTATAGCAATTTTACAACTTTTATACAGTCACTGACCCATTGCAGGCAACTATCCTCTGTACGTTGCAACTGCAGATTGAAATGAAATGTTCTGTGGAGATGACTCTCTCCAGTCACATTGCTTCTTATTCACTGTGTGAACAGCATCGTTTTCAGTCCTTTTTTTCCTTATAATTACATACCAATCTTAATATTCACAAAAGGTCAATTGATGTGGATGGGAATGCATCTACTGATGAAAGAGAATGATCATTAATCTTTGTTTTAAAGACAAAGTCTTATTTTTTTTTTTTTGTTATATACCTGCAACTTCTACACATTCAGTATTAATGAATGCATGTGTATAAATTTACTGAATACTTAGCTTTTTTTTTAATATGCCTGACATTTCAGAATCATATTGAAAGATACACATCTGCCATAAATAATGGGCATAACTCGGATCTAGCAATGGACTAAAAGCAGAAATCACAGAAGAATACAAAACTAATAAGTGAAGGAGGAAAGAATCCCTGAAAGCAAAGATGTACCAAAAGCACATTTTATTTTTAGTTTCTTCATTTTTCTCCTTACAATTTTTTATAGAGAGCCCTCTTGCATATTAAAAAAAAAGAACAACAACAAAACAGCCCTCCAAAAAAAATTACAGTCAATCTCTGTAATTCTGGAAATGTACCCATTCATATTTTATCCAGATTTAGCAGATTTTGGGATTTTTCCAGTCCATCCACTTGATTCTTATCTACTGTCTCTCCACACTACATTGGTATTGTTGGTTAATAACATACAGCAAAAAATCTGTTATGAATAAATCCTGTCTTTACTTTTAAAAATAGAGAAACTTTTAAAATAGTGTTTTGGATGGATTTTGGAAGTGGTGGTGGTGGTAGTTTTTGAGGATTTTGTTTTGCTTTTAACAAAGTATATTTCTTTATGGGCCAGATACATTGCCAATATGTGGCAGAGATCAATCAACGCCTTACTTCCAACTGGCATCTTACAGGACTTCTGAAGAAACAATCTCTTTGTAATTTATTCAGGAAGAAGCATAAAAGTAATAAATAATTTTAACATGCTTTCACATATATATCAATATACACACATTTCTCGTTTTCTAGCCAATCATTTTTCAGTTAAACTTGGTGCTCCTATTTGTAGAAATAGATTCTTAGCATTTACCTCAATTGGACCCTAAGTGCTAGAGATAACCAGCTTTTATTTTGGATAAAATCTCCTCCCAGCCACATCCCATAGGAAGGTTTGGGGCTATTTCAGAAATACACATGGAAGATTTCACAGTATCAAAGAACCTTACTTCCATCGCAGCATTTCTCAAGAAGTGTCACTATCAGGAATAACATTAATATTTATGAGGGGGAACAAATGGTTAGATAAATAATTAAAAGAAGGACCTTTTAAGGAGTAAAAGGCAAGTACTTTTTTCATGCTGCACAGTGCTCCCTGAACACAGTGTGACATTAATTTTTACATTTCTGCGTAGTTTTTTTGAAAAAGAAACATGAACAAGATGAAAAAACTACCTTGTGGATGCTGGTGCAAGCTTCTGATGCAACCTTTACATAAGTGTGTCTGCCACTGTAGCTATGAAAAAAAATCTTTCAACTTTTTTCTAAAAGAATGAATGACAACTTTCATTTCACAAATTTATTCTTGGATGCTTTAATTATTCATAACTATAGTATAGAGCAAGAATGGAAGCAACCCGTAAACAGGGTTTCACTGATACACAAATAGTATGTATTAAAAGAGGAAGACACTGACATATTTTTTACAGTTTATGTCCCCACTGTTTTTTCACACAGTTGAACCAACCCATTCTACTTACAGTAAGTGCGTTTCTCTATAATCTCTCTGTCTGGTAACTGCACAAACCTCTCTGATAGTATGAATCAGTGTGATGAGTCACTAGGCATTTTTATGTAAAAAAGAAACACTTTTAAAGTATCAGAAGAAGTTAATTCTGCGCATGTGAACACAACTACTGTAATTCTATTGTGTCATTGAATGAGGCCTACTGGATGCTACTAGTAAATTTTTTATATTCCACTGCTGTATTTCCTTTCTCCCACATTTTAAAAACCTCTGTATTGAAACGGATCAAAACATACCAGATGGTTTATGCTGCATAGCACCTTTCAGATCAATAGAAATTAAACAAATCCATCTGCATTAAATAAAGGTCTGTTGAATTTTGAAAAAAAAAGCAGGAAAAAAAGCTCTAGCAGATTTAGAAAGGGTAAAAACTGACTAAGAAACCAATAAAAGTTCCGAGGAAACGTATTAGTGGGCAAAGTGAAGCTGAAATGCTCCAACATGCATAATTATCACAGAATGTCACATGGTTCTGCAGTTTGTCATCTGACAGGTGCTAAATTATGTGATGTTTTACATAGTCGTATAGTAAACTGCATGAATGAATGGAAAGCTTAAGCACCAACAGAAAATTATTGAACAAACTGCCAGCTGTGGCAGTAGACTGCAGGACATTTTGAAAACTCTAAATTAACGAACCATTTAAACTAGGGTGACTTAATTTGTGACTTAGAATCATATTACAGACAGTAGAAAAAAGATTAAGTAACTTTTCCTGTCCTTTTTCTCAACTAAATAGGGTTCAATTTAGAACACTGGACTGCTTTGAAAAGTATATGTCTCAAGGCACTGTTACCTGTGGTTTCAGGTTGCCTTATTACAAAACAAGTTTATAAGGTAAGGATAGAATTTAGTTTTTGAAGTTTTACAGATCTGCAAAAGACAAGCAAGGTACAACATGTGAGACTCCAGCACCACAAGTCTATTGTCAAATAATATGAAGAAAAATAGAAATTTTGATTGATTATCTAAATGCAGATCTGACTTGAAGAGTTTTACATTTCTCTGCCTATGAGGCAAAGATAGTGTCTGGAAAAGTAATATCTTGAAGGGAAAAAAAAAATCTAATATTTAAAATGCTCTTTAAAAGGAAAATGCCCATATAACACTGACATCACTTGTAATCAATTACAAAATTCAGTGAAACAGAGACAAAGGAGATGCATTCATTAAATCTAAAAAATATAGGACTGGAAGTGAATTTAAGAAGTCACAACTCTTACTGGGTAAGGCAAGGGAGAACAAGTGAGCCTGCGTAGACTTTGATCTTCAGCAGAGAGGATTCCAGTCAGCTTCTAGGTAATGTGAATAAATGTTCATTATTATCACACTTAGAAAGTTTCCCTAATGTCAAAATAATTTTTTTTCCCTTGAAAGTTGAGTTCATTGTTTCTTGTTCTGTTACCACTAGACATGGAGAATACTGATCATTATTTCTTCTGCACCAGTAGTTCTCAGTGGGTTACTATGCACCAATATGCTGCGACTACGAGCTCAAGTACAGGCAGCCAGTCGCACCACCAGCAGAAATACTAATTGCATGCCTACATGTTAAAACATCCTTATGATGTCCAACTTTCATTTTTTTTTGCTTCAGACTAAATGAATGCAGTTCCTCCAACTTTTTCTTAGTAGCTGATGGCTTGTAAACGTCATTCTCACTGTGTTCATCTGTATGCTCTCCAACTTGCTTCTAACAGTTTGAAGTATAATGCTCTGTTTCATATAAATTTTATAGTCTAATTTTCCTGCATTCACCACCAATGTGTTGCACTCCAACTTCTGCAGTGTATGTGGGCCAAAGAAATCCTCTCTGTGCAAGGCAAAAATTTAATAGTAGATGAACTGAAATCTTAACAGTCTGATCAACTAACTGTTACTGGCCCAGATTTAAATATTATGAAGAAGAAAAGAATTCTGTTACATAAAAAGTCCCCAAAATAAAACATAATTAAACTTAATATACAGACACTTCCTCGTATTCTTTCCCTTAGTCTCTGATACTAAGCTCATCCTTCCCCTGGCCCTCTCGGGATTATGTGAATGTGTGAAAGGCTCCATCCTCCTCACTCTAGGACTCTCTTGGGATTATTTTTAAATGACCTCTAACATGCTTTACACCTTGATTTCTTCACTGATCCACAATTCTGTATTACATCCAAATGTACACTATAAAGCATGTGTTACAATACACTCATTAGTTGTTCCATGTTCCCTCTCTGATTCTCAAAACTGGTGTTTCCAAGGCTGCATTCCTTAAATGATCAGTAATAGCCCACCGGTGATCTCTTCACACCCTTGGGGACTCTAGTATCACCCTGTGCCTTTACCAGAGGGCTCCTGTTATCATCTTATGTCTGTACTACTTTATCCTGTATTTTTATTTGTAAGTCATAGAAGGGTCATTCTACATGGAATAACTATTTGTTGCTATTGTTTATTAACTACAGAAATATATTATTAACAGAAGATGTTGCATCACATGATCACGTAATGCTAAGCTAAAACTGAACAGATCGGATAACAGTTATCTGATTATTAGATAATTACTAATATAATTAAATCAAGCTTCAGGCAAGCCTAAAGCAAGTCCAGGCAAAGCAAACCTGCAAATCCTAGTCTGGAGACCTTGCAGACTTAACATACAAGCCTGCAGCCAGTTATTAGCAACAGTAATCCTTACTGTCTATATAATATT
Organism: Cariama cristata; assembly: GCF_000690535.1. Classification (NCBI taxonomy): domain Eukaryota; kingdom Metazoa; phylum Chordata; class Aves; order Cariamiformes; family Cariamidae; genus Cariama; species Cariama cristata. The sequence continues at coordinate 8,585 of NW_009607970.1, forward strand.
GCAACTGAAATATTACCAGGAATGAGAAGAGTCAAATAATCCTTTGTCAGCTATAATGTATATGATGTCTGTCTAATTACACTCAAGAATACAGTCACGTATTACTTATACTCACTGCTTATCACGTTTAAAAATACAATTTGCAAATTAGAAAAAAACAAATAAAGCCCACACATTCTTGGTCAATAATCAGTTTGTACTCTGTAACAGCTCCAAGAGTGTTTTAACCAGTAATGATTTTAATGATTCCTTCCAAAGTACATAACTCTTAAGTCTCTAAGAAAGGAATGACATTAGATTTGAGCAATATATATGCTAGGAAAAATCGTATCACACTCTGACTGCAATGATGCTCTCATACAAAAAGGTACAACAAAATTCTGACATAGCTTTCAATAAAGACAGAATTTCTTGCCAAGTACTTTTACGATTGTCATTAAAAGCTCCTTGAAGTAGGGATTCTTACCATCATGGTGAAAAAAAAAGCAACCAAACAAACCACGAATGTTCCCCATCTGCTGCCAAAAGCCAAAAATCCACCTGAGACCTGTTTACACACTTATCTTCTCCTATATGCCAAAATACACACAGATGTGAATTTCAGGTTATCTTGTTTCTGATCATTAGACTGCCAAACAAAAAGATGAGCACGGTATGATTTCTTCAAAGATACTTAATATTTAACTGCATTAATTGAGGTCCAAATTGAACTATCCACTTACTGAAAATTTATGGGGTGACTACTTGGCTATATTATTCAATTGCTGAATTGACTGTTGAACACAGTATCTTGTGTTTGTATTTATATTATACAAGGATGCATAGCTTCCATTGTTGGGTGGTTTGGTGTTTTTAATCTGGAATTAATTTTACTCTCTATTGAGTCAATTTAACTCCTAAAGATACTTCTAACAAACAAACAAACAAGCAAACTGTGTTTGGTTGCTGCATTTCTTTCCTCCTGAAGTTCAAGTAAACATCAGATCTGACAACTGTAGATTAGAAAGGAATTTCTCTTTCAGATGCAATTAGTAGAGATGTGTGGATGATTTTTACTTTCCTTTGTGTTTAACAAATCTCCTGGCAGTGTAAGATTTTAGTGCATCAGGTACGTTCACAATGTCTTCATTCCATGCTGCTTCCTCTCTATAGTGTGTAATATCCATGACTTTTGCTCTTTTACTACATTTCTTAAGTTTGTTAAAGAAATTCCATATTAATATCATTGGAGTGTTTCATGTTGTGTTTGAGTGATCTAGTAACTTTGTTAAGTTAAACCTTTAGACTGTGTCTGCTGACGATTGCACTGAAGTCCATTCTGTTATTAACTTTTCTTTATTAATTACAACTACTTTGGGCCCGATTTTTATTTACTCCAGATGGCTTGTTTTGGTTTTTCTTCTCCCACCATACTGGCCAGCATCCTTAAGGTGACTTAGACACCATTTCAAGCCCCTGTGCATTACTGCATTAGTACAAATGGGCTAAATGTAAACAGTCTTTTATGTTTATTTAAATGCTACCTTTAAATAAACAAACTCAGCAACCAAAAAAGTAATATATACATAAATCAAATTGAAGCCAGCTACAATTTGAAAAGAAAATGTCTGACTTCTAAGTTCTTTAAAAGCATTAATAAAAATTATTTCAGAACAACTGAAAGGGAAATTATCTATGCACTTATTAATATTTATGGCTGTTTATGCTACTAAAGCTCATCTGGCTTTAGAGAAGATATTCCATACTGTGCAAAGTCCAAACTCAAACCAAACTGCACAGCTGAGTAAGAGCAATCAAAAGACCAAGTATGTTTAGTCAGAGTAGCAAATACGTAAAAATAACCTGTCAATGTTTTCATACTGAGAAGAGTTTGGTAACTTTAACTACAGGAAAAAAGGTAAAAGATCTACCATGCTTTTCTTGTGGGCTAACATAGACTTTACCCAATAGTGTCAAATTATGATCAACCAGTACAGAATAGCAGGTTATTGCGTGAAAAACCTGAATCCCCAGACACAGCCTAACTTCTATCCTCTCCACAGCAGCATTTTCTACATACTCAGGACATTTTTTTTTCTTTAATACTGTCCAAGACTTGCTATTCCTTCATCTTTTCAACAGGAGTTCTAGGTAACTGCATATACTTAAGATTGTATTGCTTTATGCTGAGTACCTTTTAATTATGTTATTATTAAGTAAATATATATTTTATCTATAATGGCTTTTTAAACATTGGGCGTTACAGGTCAAATCTACTTCATAGACTGAATGGAAATATTAGATTCTTTACTATTTTAACGCACGAGGTCTGTCTATGTAACTATAATAGGCTGAACTATAAGCTTAAGTTCAACAAACTAATATTACTTTGGTACTCCTCTTTGAGAGGCTCATACATAAAGGGACTAAGTAATCCAGCAGGGCTGCTGTCTACAGAAACAGGGTTTGAATTCAAAAGCAGCTTTAGAAGATCATATGAAAATGATTCACTGGAGGGGAAAGCTGTAATGGGTGAAGTGCTATTCTTATCCAAATAAAACCAAACATTGTGAAGAAAAACATTCTTCAGGAATAATCAAACTAATTTCCACAGGGAGAAAAAAAAAAGAATCAGTCTACTGACTAATTACTAAAAGGAAGAAGAGTCATCCTTCCCTAGGCAATGGAGACTTTGTAGAGCCACACATAGTTCAGGGTATGATGCTAGTCCCAAGAGATACATGCCTTTGAGACTTAACATGTGCTGTTACTGAAAGTCAAATAGGTCCAAAAACAGTGAGATGAAGTACTTTTAGAAAGCAGGATCAGAACTACAGTTCAGAAGGGACGGTGCTACAAGTGACTGTTCATCGCATGATGCCAGCAAACTTGTTTCAAACTGATGAAATTGAAATCATCTGTGTGCAAAATTTTTCCCGTGATCTGTAGATGTTGGAAGACAGCACATATATCAATAGCAAAAATACTTAACGTTTCTATGTCTTTTATTTAAATGTAGACCGTTTTAAAAAAATAATCTAGCAGATAGTAGCGTTTTCTTGTCATCTTTATAGCCCCCTCATAATTCTTGGCTATCTGCCAAGATTTTTTCTAAAAGTCCTAAAGCAATCCGCAATCATCATCTGAATGAGAAGCCATAAGCAAAATACATATACTAATATGATCTATGCTTCTCTGTCATATGTGTGACCTTGTAAATTAATAAAAATTATTTGATTTAAAGAAAGCATATTACACTTCCAGTGAACACTTTCAGCTACATAGAAGATATTTTATTGGAGCTATGGTTTTTTTATTATTTTTCTACTACAATATTTGACTTATATTTTGCATGTAAACTGGCTACCTCTGAATGGCACTTACTGTCCTCTGTATTAATTTTGCTAATATTCAATGAATTGCAAAACATGTTAATTAAAATTGTCTAATGTTACTGAGTAGACAACATAACCTGTTTACCTTCTTCTCAGAAAATTAATTGAATTGCAGCATCTGTTTCATTGAAAATAATTACTGTTTTCAACAGGAACAAAACATGCAGGAAATACAAAATGATGAATGTAGCATATTTGTGATACAACAGTGTAATTACTTTACTTAGCAAAACATTACAATAAGAAGATTTACTTTTTCCTCCCGAATTAAATGTCCAAATTAAGTTATATTTTACTCTAAGCACTTCATTAATTTTAGTAATTATTTCCTTTATTGAATTCCTTCAAATTCTTATTTGATTCTGAATGTTCAGTAGTGCTTGCTACTTAAACATCACAGAAGTAATACATCTTAAAGGACAACTATGAACTAGAAACGATTTATACTCTTGAGTGAATTATGCTTCTCATGGACCATAGAACTCGACATTCTCTTATGTTAGTTATGCTCAGCAAAATATACCCACATTCTGGTTGTGTGACTTTGACAGTTCCCAACAGTAAGACTAGTCCAGATAATTAGAAAAGTGCCACAATAAATGAAGAGCCCTTAGCTTCATCCTCTAGCACAGTGGACATTTGTATATCAAATCTGTCTCCTCCCTCAAACAATATTAATGATGAAATATGAAAAGGAGAAAGACATATAAAAACCTGATTGGAATTCTACTTTTATTAGAATAGGTGGAAAAGATAAAAAGGATAAGGAATGACATTTCATTATTTATATCTGAGATTACACTCTGCAGCACAGTTTTTGATTGTTATAGAAAGATCCGGAAGCTCCACCGTGTTAAGAAAAATCATGAATGATAAATACTGTGCAAAATGTAGCAAATAATAATAAGTTTTACTTTGAGTAGATGACTTGAAGAAGATTATAAGACTCTGGACTACCAACATATAATTTCTCATAATGGCTTTTTGTGGGGAAAAAAGATCACTACATGCCCTCGCTAAAAAGTTCCTCCGCAGCTTTCTTGAATGCTCCCATTTAGGTACTGGAAGGCTGCTCTAAGGCGTCCCCAGAGCCTTCTCTTCTCCAGGCTGAACAACCCCAACTCTCTCAGCCTGTCTTCATAGCAGAGGTGCTCCAGCCCTCTGACCAGCTTCATGGCCTTCTCTGGACTCGCTCCAACAAGTCTCTGTCCTTCTTGTGCTGAGGACCCCAGAGCTGAAGGCAGTACGGTGGGGGGGATGTCACCAGAGCGGAGTAGAGGGGCAGAATTGCCTCCCTCGACCTGCTGGTCACTCTGCTTTTGATGCAGCCCAGGATACGGTTGGCTTTCTGAGCTGCAAGCACACATTGCCAGGTCATGTTGAGTTTCTCATCAACCACTGCCTCTAAGTCCTCAGGGCTGCTCTCAATGCATCCTTCATCCAACCTGTATTTGTGCTTGGGATTGCCCCTATCTATGTGCAGTCTTCTCTGAACTGTTTTTCCCATACAGTTAACTCTACAACATCCAAAATTAAATTATTTTTCCTGAAATCAAGTCTGTTTTGCCTGTGATGGTAATTAGTCAGTGATCTCCCTGTTTTTATCTTGACCCACAAAGTTTTCCATCTTTTCTCACCTGGTCATGTTGAGGAAGGGGTGAGAGTAACTGGGTGGGCATCTGACAGCCAAAGTCAACCCACCACATTGGTAAACAATTGGAATTGGCAAATAGTGGAGACTGATGACAGTAACAGGATATTCTAAGCTACCTGGCCTGCAGGATACAAGCACACAGTCTACATCTCAGTACACAAACATGAGAAGTTACATTGTGAAAACATTCAGAAGACTGGGACACAACTCTGACAAGCATTGCCTTTGAAAACAGCATTAGCTAGAAGGTAGTCTGATTGTGTTGGATCTGTGAAGAAAGGAGTTTTTATAGGCATGATTATTCTGCCACTGTAATTGGTGCTGCTGCAACTGCTACGATAATACAGTCTAGAGGTACATGTGAATTTAAATGCTAATAAATCAGTCAAGAGACAAAATTAATAAAGGACTAGAACATATACCTCAGAGACAAAGTCTTAGGAAATTCAATCAGGGTCCTTGTGGCACTACTTAGTGGCCATTTCTGACAGAAGTATAAAGTGGGAAAAAGTCACTTCGAAGTAAGCAGAAGTAATGTTCAGACTATCTAGAATGAATTTTATCTGCGGTACAAACAAAATTTATAAAATGAGTGCCAAGTTGATATTCCAACAAAGTCTATTTAAAATTGGTGATTTAGATTGATTCAGAAATTATATTAACAGCATTTTAATTACTAAATTTAAGTATTGAAGTAATTTATAAAAGAAATGCATATTTGTTATTCTCTTCATATTTTAGAGTTTTGTAAATCTTCATATCTGATAAATCCCTCAGTCTTGAGTGAATAGAAGAAGCCCAGGAGGACAACATAAATGGAGAAGCACATCTCTAACCAAAAGAACAGTGTCTGATAGTAACAGCACCTTCTAAATACAACCAGGGGCCTTCGAGACAAAAGTAAAAGAACAGCAACTTCTCATCTCTGCGCTCTCCACCTTTTATGTTGAGGGAAGGAGGTGCCTGCACACATCTGTGCACATGTTTTGAAACAGAAACTTGCTTTCTGCTCAACACAGCAAAATTTGTGGGCATATTCAGTCTTACAGCAGCACCAAGCTCTTGACAAGTCTATTTCCTCCCTTATTCATACAGACAGGGTTGAAGCCATGTTTAAGAACAAAAAACCCCAAACAACCAACCCCCACTCCAGTTACTGGAGCATTAGCTCTGCTGCACAGAAAGCTACTTCTCCTTATTACCAGAAATGTATTCTTTATTTAAAGCTTCCACTTTGTGAATATTATTATTCAGACATTTTAGGGAATGGAAGCGAAACCCAGACAACTAGTTATCTCATTCTACAGATGATCTAGAATGATGTCACCAGTGGTCCATCCCATGTATCCTAGTATTTGCTTTATATTAATTTATCTCAGTTATTGAATATAAGAATTGGTGCTGATTTGAGCATAAACATACCCTTTCACTACTTCCTTTAGAACCATTTTTTTTCCCAATGTCACTGAACACTCAGACTCTACATCTGTGAGACATTAATTTTCTCTTTCTTTGCAGCTCCTACAAACAAGTTACAAATTGTCATTGCAAAACTCAACTGCACAATAAAAATTGAGAAGAAAGGATAATCTAAAGACAACTAAACATTAAAACAAGATTGCTTTTAGTAGAATATTCTTGGAATGTTTCTTTTAGCAAATAAGTAAAGCCTAATTCTTAATAAGTCATAGAAGCTGCTACTTTTTTTTTTTGTAAGACAATTTATGCACTAACACCTAGTTCCAAAGGCGATTCAAATCAGCATTAACATCACATCTTCAATGTACAATATTATACTATGCAAGGCATGAAAATTTTATGGCAATACAAAAAATAACAAACTTGAAGTAGAAGTTAATACATAATTTCTCTCTGCCCTCTTCACACCTTATTGTTTTTATAGCAGAAGTCTGAAAAACGTAATGAAATAACAGCCATTGTATCTTCAAAAGTGTCATTATTACTGTAGAAAATTCCTGAGACACTTAAATGAAGAAAGGTTTTATATGTAGGTATGTAGCTCTGTATCATACTGCCAACAATATTAACTGATCAGGAATCAGTAATGAAATGATATTTATTAATAGCACAGCCAGGAACGTGACTTTTTCTACCCATCAAATTCAGAGATTCCTCTAATAAATTATCATCAATGAACACAAGAATAGTCAGCACATTGCTGTACAATCCTTCCAGCTCCTTGACCACATTCATGGCCCCTGACTGGAGTTTGTCACTCTGCCAGAATTGTACCTGTTATACAAGTTACTAAAGTGGAGGAGGCAGCATTCAGTAGCCGGTGACTGACTGTCTCTTGCTTGAAATCCAGTATCGCTGCTCTGTCTCCGTCATGAGACTTCAAAGAAGGGTGTGCTTCATGTCATCATGCCAGGTAGGTGGGGAGACTTGAGTGAGGAGAAAACATCACATATGAGCTCATAGCTACACACTTCACAAGCATACTCTGGCATCTGCTTTCACAATGGATCAGTGTCTCCCTATGGGTTAATCGTACAAAATTCTAGGTTGTTTCCATTTTCAGTTTGTGCTTTTTCAGGCCCTAAATTTTGACTACTTACAACATGTAAGTGAGTTAAAGATAGGCTCATTTTGTCCTTGTCTCATAGTATGATTTTTATATTAAGGATATGAAGACACCAACATTTTAAGCAGCAAAGAAATTAAGAAGCTTATGAGGTTGAACAGTATTATTTCAGTGTAGAAGGAAAGGGCTGAATTAGTCACTGGTGACTCCCTGGAGACTAAAGAAATTATACCTGGAATAACTGCACACTTCATCTCTTCTTTCATAACTTCATTTAACTGATTTTATTTTAGAGTTTTCTTCAGTATTTTCAGAATACTGTTTGAGACCAGACCCCAGAACACTATCAGAATCTTTACACAAAATCCTCTCACCTCTAAAATAAACCAAGGCAAAAGGTACTATGTAGATCCTTACTCACAGCTAACTGTTGTACTCCATGCAACATAAAATGGCATAATTCCTTCAATACAACAGTCAGTGTATTGGAAATGAATCTAAACCAAGAAATTGGATTGACCAAAGGAAGAGTTTTATTATTATGATGTGATCAATAATGAGGATCGTAACAGCACTTATGATAATCTACAATCTGGCTGGAATCATTGCTTGGAAGAAAAAGGTCAAACGTTTCTTTAAAAAATAAATTAAGATGCATAGAAAGAATATTTATTCTTTAGAAAACGATTTTTAACTCCAAAAATAGTATTACAATAGATGGGTGGTTTTATGTTAAGTAAGGCAGTTAGAATATAAAAAGACAGTAACTGACTCAGAAAAGATGTTGTTGATTTTCTTTTGCAGGTTACCTCTTACTGCTGTGAGTATTCACAAAGGCACAAGGAAAAAAAAAAAAAAAAAGGCCCACTAAACAGTCTAATCATTTCCAAAGACTAAAAGAAATGCATTAAAGCCTAGTATTATCTGTGGAGCCAAATATATCACCATCCCACAGTAACTAGTCTTATAAAGCTAGGATGCTTGGAGAAAACTAGACATAAAAAAATAAATAAAATAGGAACTTACATACTTATCTGTAGGAGTTAATGGGATATAGAGGTGATAGCAATATTGCCAGAAAAAGAAATTTAGCTCGTCCATTGTAATTAAGACTTGTTACTTGTCAAGCTAACAAAGATATGTCAGAATAAATAACAACAAAAAGACTCCTAGTTCAAACCAAAACAATTTCTTACATCCAAGTGCCTGACACCAGGCACATTAAAGCGATAAATGCTTTGCATTGCTTTAGTGACTGGTCTGCAGTCGGATTGCCCATGAAAGTATTGCTAAAATACTGTGACAATGATACCCAAGAACTTTGTAAGCTGATTTAACAATGATTGCAAAAGTAGTTCCATTCACACTCTGAAAACCAAAAAAGATGGAATTTATATTTTGTGAAAACCAAAACAATATAATCAATATATTATCTCTGTTACTAGGCAAAGAAATGTTAAACGTAATACAGCCTCACTGAAAGCTATATACCTTATTCCCTATTAGTTGCAATTCAATGATAGTTTTCTACAGAAATATATTTTCTAAACTACAGAAAACCTCATTCTAATTAACATTACACATGCTCCACACTTCAATATTTATCCTTATCATGCACTCCAATAACTGTGGATTGTTCAGTTAGGTATATAGAGACAGTTAGGTATATGGAGATTGTGTATATAAAAAAGTTGTAAGAGAAAGGTTTTAGTTACAGTATAATTCACTTCATATAAAATATGCCTTTTACACATATATTCTTATTAGCATATGTTACTATTCTTAAATACTGATTAAAAATTACTTTGATTAGTTTTATTTTGTTACTGAGCTGTCCATTACACTGAAGCCTCAATGTAAATGGTAAGATACTGACAATAATTGAAAACACAGCTATCATGTTATGAAGCAAATAGAATATTTATCAAAGTAGTTACATGGTAACCTGTTGTTTAAAATTAGCATCAGAAGCCTCTATTGAAGTTTATAAATAATCTTCATTGATAAGTGTCCTGAGGGAGGAAGTATTAGATGTCTGATGGCCTTTTATATCTTCTTTACTTTTACAAGAAGAGAAGATACTTTGCTGTTTACTTTTTTAGACATCTGAAAAGATGCTGATGGCCTAATTTAATTTTGCTTTCCACATCTGTCTGTGTAGTTATCACCATTCTGGAACTTGCTTAGAATTCAGCCTCAGAAAGCCCCTTTCACTTTAATGCTTTGCACAGTAATGCTGGAACTTCAGGATGTTTTTGTTTACAACTCTTAGTGCGTTCCTCAAGAGAGGCTTCTTACTTCCTGAATTCCTGCTTCCAGAACTTCATGGTGGCTATTGGGCCCACAGTATTTCATAGTTCTTAGAAATGGGAAAAATGGTCATGTCCTATTTATTCAATAATTGTCACTCTTTATCAAGTGATTAAAAAAAAACTCTCAAGAAAACTAACATGAAAAATTATATCCAGTTAATGTGCTTATCCAGTAACTCAAAATAACTAGTACTTTGTGTGTTTAATAAACTAGAAGAATCAAAGTAAATTATCTGGCCTCATCCATTCTTTCAAGTTGATTGTTCAGCAGCTATGTGCTCTGTCCAAACAGTAGTAAGTTTGCCAGCTTTATCATTGGATTGTATTAAACGGAGAACAACACTCTGAAATACAAACTGATAAACACAAATCATCCAGGCTTTAAAAAAAAAGTGTATATATATATACACATGTGTGTGTGTATGATAGCAAAGTATGTAACAGCAATAAATACCTGATGCAGGGGAAGCAAAGAAGATGGAACCAAACTCTTCTCAGTGGTGCCCACTGACAAACCAAGAGGCAGTGGGCACAGATTGAAACACAAGGGATATTAAAAACCTGATGGGACACAGTTCTGATCAACCTGCTGTAGCTGAATCTACTTCAAGGGAGGAAGATGGACGAGGCAATTCCCAGAGGTTCCTTCCAACCTCAACAATTCTGTGATTCTATTCAACTTAGGCTCGTTAGCTGAAACAAGTTATAATTTGTTTACTGGCAGTGGCAGCAGTTTGATGATTCCTTAGATGTTAAAGACAAATACATTAAAAAGTGTATGAAGACATATGCATTAAAAAGCATAAGAAAAGGTCATGAAGGGGTAGAAATGAAACAGAAGAAAATAACGTGGAATGCTCTACAGTTGCCTTAAGGAAATGATACCAGGGAACTCAAGTGTAGGGCAGAGGAAATGAAAGAATACATTTGTTTGCACTATAATTATCATTTTCATAAAGTACCCAAAGCATCTAAACAATTTTTTAACACATACAACATCAACTTTGAGTAATCTATATAGTGTATACCTGAATTTGTATATATGACATTATTACAGTTTGGGGGAGCTGAATTTAAGTAGCGAAGACGAAGGCAGAGTTTTAGACCCAACATTACTAACCTACATAATTCTTGAACCTATATGTGAGTGGACTATATAACTGTCTTAATGGTCTTCATGAAAATGCTTCTATAATCAGACTCTGATTCATATTTAAGGTTATTAAACTGACAGTGGTAAAACCAGGGGTTTATTGCAATGTTATTGGCTAATATTTCTTTCGACACAAAAGAAAACTGGAATGCCTGCTGAAGGCTGGTAGTTCCTGACTGCCAATACAATGAATACGACAGGGACATAGATGCAGTTTCTTTTATTTTTTCTGGGAAACAAAAGAATGGGGAGTTCTGGCCTATTAAGAATAGCAGAAAAAATTAACTCTGTCCTGCTCATGTCAAAGAGCAGTGCCTCTCCCATTTCATCAGGAGAACTGCCCTCTTCATCAAGAACATTGCATAAAGATTTTTTAAAACTGCCAGTTGGATGCCAGACCCTTAGAGGGAATCTGATTACTCCCCTGTATCTATTGGTCTAGCAAGATCTCTACTTTTTTAGTTCTTAAGTATCCCCAATACAGACAACACTGTGCCAGCAGAAACAAACAAAACCTTCTGAACACCAAAAACGCATGAAAGTTTAAATCAGATAAACAGCAGCAATGAAAATATACTTCAAAGGATTTGGGTTCTTAAAAATTGCTACTGCATCATGAAAATCTATCTGCTAGGGAAGACCAGCATGCACAGTGTTATAAAGATCTCAAGCACACAGTCTCTCCACCATACATATTTTTTTTTTACATATTAGATATACAGGAGCTAATCGTGCACTTGACAATTTTGTCTCAGAAATCACAAAAAGAAAAATAATTACAGCAGGTTCAGCCAGCAGAGCTCATGGATGTCTGTAACAAATTAGGGCACTTACTGTCACCTGGCTGTTCACATGTTGATGTTTTAGGAAACCACAGCTCCTAAGAATAGCACAATTACTCTGAGCTAAGTTAAGTGCAGGATGCTGTTGAGCTAGTCTCCTCTCCATCTCCTTCCCCAGCCACTGCCAAATGAAGCAATCAGCATGCAGGAATGACAGTTTCCTCAATTAGGTGGACAGTGGCAGTAGCGCTGGGCAGGAAGGAGGCAGAAGAACAGCTGAGAGCAGGGAACATCCCCTTTAAGCAGCAGCCTGTATTTATCTTGACTTAAAGTGAAACTAGACTTGGAAACAAACTAACTGAAGATAATTTATTTGGGGGCAGTTAAAAGGTATTCAAAATTCTGCTTTATCTAGGATGTCATTACTGATTGTTCATTGCTATTATTTTTACACTTGTCTGGGAAATAACATGGGAAACCTGAAGTGTTGTGCAGAAATTTGTCAAAGAGAGATAAGTGAACAGAATTAAAGAAAATTTTAGACCAACACTATTCATTGATCCTGGTTGATTAATGAGAAACATGCATCTCAGACAGGATTCAAAGTGATTTTAGAAGTTACTGTTGCAGGACGTACATGATCCATTTGCAGTTCCTCAGCAGTTACTTTGATTTCTTGAAGCTGTCATTATTTTATAACAAAAAAAAAATAATTGTATTTCTTGCAAATAACCTGCTAGTATTGTTTGTTGTTTAATTGCAGTCATAATTTGATTCAGCATTTAATACTGACAACTGCAAGCATTCAGAAATTAGAGGACAAATCACAAGTTTTAATTCCAAATATGGGCTTTTAAACAATGAGGTCTTCTTTCTCTTGAACTGTGTTTTGGTTTTTTTTTCTTAACTAGTACTAGTTCATACTTTCAGGCAGCTAGAAACTCAGGGCTTTTATTTTAAATACAAGTAAGACGAGCCTAGGATCTGAAATTTTGAAAATGTCATGTTCAGTAACTCATACTTACATCTTGAAAGTTGATTGAAATGCCAAAACTGCAGTACTAAGATATGTATTTACTTTGCAACAAACAGCAGAAAAAATATCCAAATGATTCCACAAGCAAAAACTCGCTTGTAGTTTTATGTAATAACTTGGACAATAAAAAGCAATACATACATACACATAGCTCCAAAGAATCAAAACAAATGCTTTAAAATTAATTGTATAAGAACATGAGCATCTATATAGCAATTATTATCAAGTTCACTGACACTCTGCAGATGGCACAGAACAAGGCCAAAAATTATTTCCCTTCCTCTGGAAACCAAGAACCAGTAAAATTCATCCACTATTCTATATTAATTACATGTTTGTGAGACAACCAAGAAATTCTACAGAAGTTACATGGTTGACAATCATATTTCCAAATAATAAATATTAGTGTATGATTAATTAATATATAATTCAATTTTAAAAGCAGCAAAGGAAGCTGTATATTTGCACGATTGTAAAATGTCAAATATTTTCTCCTAGAACTGGCACATTGTCAAAAGATTTTTAAATTCTTTTTCCAGTGCAATTGTTACAACTGGAATGTGAAGGAAAAAATGCCAATTGAAGACAAAGGATGTACCAGAGAAATGGTGTCACATATTACAAAATTATTGGTTGACAATGGAAAAATATTACATGTTGCATAGTACATAAGCAGAATCGCAAAACACAGTACCTTTAACTGGTCTTTCATGGTTGGAATAAGGAATAGCCACTTGTGATACCAAAAGTAATTTTTTGTCTTCTTAAATTTTTTATGTCTGTGCACAACAACAGATTTTAAGTATTTGGCACTATAGTGTTGAAATTCCTGCTAGTATAGGTTTGATAAAGAAAAGCATGAAAAAAAGTGGGTTTTTTCATTGCGGAAGGACTTAAGTTTTTTCACTCTTATTTTGACATATGTTATTGGCAGTAATTGTGTATCATTTTAGTACTGAATTTGGGAATGCAAGGTCTGGTCAGGATTTATTTTACCTTAAAAAGAGCATTTAGCACTTGTTCTTTAATAAAGATGTTTCAAAAAACTTTTCCAAAATGTATCATTCTATGATACTGAAAATATAAATGATATCACCAAATTCCATTAATTAATAAACAAGCCAGAAAAGAAATGCACAGCAAAGTGAGAAAGTCTGCTGACAACACTATGTTGGTTACCCAGGGTAATTAGGAGATGCATTGACTGCAGAGAAATGCAGAAAGACTGTACAAAACCCTGTGACTAGCAGTAAAACATCACATGAAACTGAATGCAGTTAAATGTGAAATGCAAGTAAAAGAAATCAATCCTAGCTTCACAAATAAAATAATGGATCCTGAATTGCCCATCAACAATGTAAGATTAAATTCTTAACTAGTTCATAGACTTTTCCAGGAAAAAGTCAGCTTTCTTTTTAACAGTAATCCAACAAGCTAATCAAACATTAAGAAATTCCAGATGGTTTAGAGAAAAAAAAGAAGAAAAAAGAGAGAGAGAGAACAATATGAGTCCCTGGGTCATGGGAATTCTGGATTTTGTAAAATTATGGTATTCAGTTCTGGTCCCCTGCCTTAAAAAGAATGTAGTAGAACAACATAGGCAGATAACAAAGGTTTTCAAAGTTATATAAAACTTTACACAGAAAGAATGAGCCAATGAGTCAAATGAGTGAAGATAGACATATCATGCTATGTAATTTATGCATGACATATAAAGGATAGACAAGGATAGGTTACTCATGGCCTTCTAAGAATGAAGGATTAGGAAACGAGGCATGTAGGAACCAGGCTCCAAACAAATAGAATTAGATGCTACATGGAGTTGGCCTAAAAAAGACAGAAAAAATCCCACAAACACAAAAAAAGCCCCCCAAAAGCTACAGATACATAAAATTTACAGGGATTCAATAGGGAAAGTGGACAAGATTATGGAAGAGACCCACTGCCAGTTACAAAGTACATAGATACCACATTCAGTATCTGAGAACAGCTAAAGGTTAAGAAAATATTAGAAAAAGTTTCACAAAGACCTTTTCTGCTTATCAATTTCTTCCCTAAACATTTGCTTATGGCCAGTTCTGGACACACGATATTGAACTCTTGGAACCTTATAGTGTTTATAGATTTAAAAATCACAGGAAATGATCATTTTTTTTCAAGCTGAACTAACAGCATCTAATGAACTGTAAACATACTTACAATTATTGTAATCTTCGACTATATTCCAAAGCTCAAACTTTGGAAAAAAGACTTTCTACTTTGGGTCCATCTAGTTCAGAAATGGTATTACAAAGCTGGTAATCCCTTCCTCCTTTTACTCTGTTCTCTGTATTAATCTCCAGTATCTTACTCAAGGTTTTTGAGTAGAAAATATCAGATACAAAAAATACCAGACACAAATGAGAAATTTCAGAAAAAAAGTATACTGTAAAACATGAACTTAATTTGATCTTAAATTGTACTGTTTCAAAGCACTTTCACTAACTAGCTGTGCAAACAGCTCAGGCAGCAAGGAGCATGATGCCTGCAAACTCTCAACTCAGTGCATTTGAGAAATTATTGATTTCTCAGCCTACTTTTTATTTTATTTATGTTATTGAGTACCTGGATTTTCTGGTCTTAAGCCAATATCCTGTAGAAATATGTTGATGAAATCAATACATTTCCACAGGACACTTTAGCTTTGTAGAATCAGCTCTTCATCGTTGTAAATAGCCAGAAATTTTCTACCTGGATTTTCTCAAGTTATTTCCTGGTATGGTTAGATAAATATTTTTGCAGTATGTAATTAAATTACTTAAAGAGAATACAGACTAACATGATCAATTGGAAGTCAAGTAAACACTGAAAATAAATATTTGCCCAATCTCATTTCCTTCTCACCTTTTTGTACAATACATTCGTCAGCCTATGAACAGCCTTTATGCTAATAAAAATGAGCACACACATACGTGCCTAATGTTACTTAATCTTTGCTAAGTAAGGTCAGAATTCTTGTGGTTCTCCACTGTAGAATATCATTCCAGGCCTTCTGTATCAAAGCACAGACTTCCATCATTTACACATGGATCTACTTACTTTGGAAGCATAAGACTTGATATCTTTAAGTAATACAAGAATAATAATATTTAAAATGTAACAACAAAAAACCAGTAGAATTAATAGTTTCTCAATAGTTCCCAAATGAAAGTGGATTAGATGAGGAGTTGATTTTCACTGAAATCACATATCTTTTAACAGATGGCATTTAGACTAGAAATTCAACTCACGCTTTCATAGTTGTGCCATACTTTCATTGCCAAAATGATTTAAAATGTAAATCAGTTTTAACCTTTGCAATGTCACATAGTTTAATTTTGTTTGGATTTGGAAGGTGTTTTCTTCTTGCAGTAGTAACAGGTAATAATTGAAGAAAAGTTAGTATCAAGTACGTAGTACTATCCAATAACATTCTAACGTTTTTAGTGACTCTGCACCCACTGCAATGGCCTTGGAAAATATACGGTCTTTGTTACTGGAAAAACTATAAACACTACCAAGGACAATGGTAATATAGTGTTTAAAAGTCCAATGGGCCTGTTATGAAACATACTAGGCTTTTTTGTTTTTAATTACTTCTTGGAAAAAAATAAACAAACATACATCCCTTTATATTCATGGTAATTTTAAATGTGTCTATAATGACACAGAAGTTTTTAATTTAATTAATATCTTTAATTATATATTAGAGTCTACCCAATGAAATTCAAATGTACACCTCCATGAGCTATTCTATCATATTCCCTTCTATCGGCTGCAAATTCTCCCCCCATAACATTTCCCAAACAAGATCAATGCCCGTGCACGATATGACAAAAATATGCAGGAATAAGTCCAGTCATACAGTCACATAGGGATGGCTGATGAGATATGGTTAGGAAACTGCAGCTAAAGCTCCCTCATATCTGACTTGATCTCTTGTATATATGTTACAGACGAGGGAAGCAAACTGACTCAACTCAAATTCTAAGAAATCAAAATTTTAAGTATTTAAAGTGAAAGGTGTTTCAGCCTGGACTTAGAAGTTCTACTATATGGATAGAAAAAGAGTTATGGTACAAATTGAGGCTCTGATCTATGCATAGCATACAATAAAAGACAGAGATAAATACATTTGTTCATGTTTATGTACTTATTTTTGTGTTTTTATTTTATATTTTCCTCTGTTTCCTGTTACTTGCACCCTAAATGACAGAACTGTACTCATATATCATGAAAACAAAATGCATAACAACTGGTAGAAGTATTAATTTTCTTATTCTAAAGCTGTAAGTGAAATTAGAATCTGTCATTTGGAGTTTGATTTTGCTACTTACATGGAAGATTTTGTGAATTTGAAATATACATAAGGAGTATTTATTAGGGCATACACATCAGTAAAACTGCTAAAATTTGAATAATATGAGGATATTGTGAGAAGACTACACATGCCCTATTCAATTCATTATGTTTTCTATTCACTTCATTATGGTTGTATGTAGAAATTATCATTTACTCACAAATGTTAGCACTCACTTTTGTACACTCTTAATTTATTGTTAATATATGAAATATTTAGTGTACACTGAAGTTCTTATATCACTATAATTTGTTCTATGGGACATACAGCAACATAACAAATAAGTCTATGTATTTTACCTTTCACCCAAGGTTTAAAATCGTGACAGATGGAGGGATGTGTATTTCCTGGTGTTTCGCTAGATATATCCAGTAACTATTAGACAAATGGATGTCAGTAAATTATTTTTTCCCCACTCTCCTTCCTGCAGAAAAGCATCCAGTGTGCCTATATGCATATCTATACACATTGTTGTTGAATCTGTTAATCTAATGACAGACTTCCATCAATCTGATATAATCATATATATGGGTACAACTGTAATTTCCCAGACTAATAACATGAAACATGTCTATGGTATTATTATATGTTTTTCATTAAAATATGAGAACTTAATCAAAGTAAATTGTAAACTGGAAGTGGAATGCACAGTCATATATGCAAAAAAGTTAATGTTGAAAGTTCGGTGTAGAAAGGCTACAGTTGGCAACCTGTTTGTTTCCATCCCATTTCAGATGGAAACAAGTTGCCATGATGCTTAAACTATATGACACGGAGCTGAACAATATTTCATGAACATATTATTACACGGTCTGAACAGCGTAAAAGAACAACTAACTGGTAGAGGAAGTAAAAAAAAAGAGAAGTCAAAACCATAGGTGTGTTGTTGTTGATCAAAGACAGTGGAAGGGAACACTGCAATACTGGCATGTAGCTGGGACAGCAAAACACCAGCCCCATTCATACAGCATGATGCCTCATGCATCTTGGCATCCAGAGCATCCTGGTACATGGTGTTGCAACTCTGACCAGAGCAGTTCCAAGACAAGAGCTGATTCCTACTTTGTCCTATTTACATGTTCTACTCAAAATTGTGGTTTAGGGTAGAGTAGAAGTCTGCTAAGGGTGACTGTCAAACATAAAAATAATAGAATATTAATATATAATTAGAATATTAATATAGAATTAGAACACAGAATTAATACCAGTATTACTGAGGCACAAGCACTGATATCTTTAGAGATATTATTCCACTGTGTGTGATCAGAGAAAATTATTTTCTTCATACTTGCTCACAAATCATATGCACTTTTTCATCTGCAGAGACTTACAGAAGCTGTTTCCCAGGAAGAGGGAACATTTTCAACATAATGGTCCCTGTTCTGTTCTGTGACTCCCACCAAGACATATGCATCTTCACTAACCACTCCAATCTGGCAAGCAAAGGATACAGCATTAAGCTGTGACCAAGATGGTTGTACTTGGCAGGATCCCTTCCCCTTCTTCTGGAATACAGGTACACATGCACACATGCCCCCTCACCTGCCCCAGCACAGGTAGAAGAGAGTTTCTAGGAGCGTGTACTGCTGGTTCCTTGTTAACGTATTTCCTACTCTTCCATACCTTTTATCCCACTAACCAGTGCATGGGATGTTCTCCCTGGGAGAACGGAAATCAGAAGTCAGAATCACACAGTTCAGGAACATTAAGATACAACTTTCTAAAACTCCTTACGCATCCCTACTTTTCACTGTGTATCAAGGCATTAAGTGATATGAATCGTTTTCTGGTAGCTATCAGCACAACATTTCTCTATACAGGATTTCATTACCAGAAGATGATGACTGAACAATATTGATTTGGCTCTTCCTCTGTCTCAGTGGATAAGTTAAGAAGTTTTCACTAAAGATTTTCGTTATATCTTTTTCCAAATAAGCATTTTCTGAACTATACTCCTTAAACTTTTTCATAAACAAGACTAGTATAATACTTCTTTTTCATAACCTAGACTTAAAAGTTGAAGAGTTCATAAAATATAGTGTGTTCCTTTTGTACAGATGAACTGGAATGCAACATACCAATTTGATGAAATAAAATGAATCTCAAATTTAGAAATATTTTTGCATTCTTAATATTTTAAATAACTCTTCTATACACAGCAACGGTCTTTCCTTCTCATTTGCTATTATTGCACTGACTGAGATGAAAGTATTTTATTGTTATTCCTTTTATCTTACATCCTTCTTTCCATGAAACTAAATTGTAGCAATAGATGGTCACATAGAGTTTTTAAATTTTAGTAAATGACAAGTCAGAGAAAGTTGTAAGAGCGATATTAGTACAAATATTTGTGTAAAACAACATTGACTTTCATGGTCTGCATTGTGGAGATAAGCATAAATTTTAATTTGAAACCAACAGCCATTTACGTACAGAAACTTTATTTGTCACAGAGAAATATTTTGCTAGTTTTCATAAGCAAATATATTTTTGCTAGATAAATATATTTAGTCTGAAAATTTGAATAAAAACCAAAGCCTTTTTACTGTAAATTATTTATGAAATTTAGTTATTTTAAAATGTGCATCCTTGGCAGATATAGTTCATGCAAGAGGGACAAACAAAACTAACTTACCTAATTTTTTTATCTGCTTAAGCCTCATCTACCTTCAATGCACAGCCTTTGCTCCTTGTAAGACTCCTGACACTTTATATCAACCTTTTCAGACTAAATCAGACACTGAAGGTTTTAATTAATGCTGAATATTGTATCACAAAGTATTTCAGAAGAAAACAGAGGTTATTTTATGAATTAATAAAGCTTAATTTTCTGTAAATTTGTGTTCCACATCTCCACAGTCCCTTCCCCTTCGCAGCTCTCCTCCTGCCTCCCCTGCGCCTGGTCCCCTCGCTCCCCTCAGACTCCCCTTTCTCCACCGACCATGGCTCCGGCTCCCCTGAGGCAGGAAGCAGTGCAAGTGCTGGGGCAAGGCGGCAGCTCCCTGCTGGCTGATCAGCTGCCTGGGTATGCAGGTGACAAACCGATCCTGCATCAGGCTAATCAGAGATGCTAACATTTATGTTCATGCTGCACACCCTCGCTCATCCGGTCTCGTGACGGAATTACCATAAAAAATTTGTTAACATAAGAATTCCTCAACCGCACACACTTAAATAGGCCAATGGCCTTCCCGTTATTTGTGGGTTTTGTCTGTCACATTAGAGTTTTTGTATTATTGCTGGAAAGTACAAGAGTGAGGAGAAGAGTCTAAAAATCAGTATCATTGCAATTGCAGAAGTATTTTTAGAAAGCTTAGGTAAAATGAGACTCAATTATAGAGTTCAGAAAGGAAAAAAACCAAAAATTCCACAGTTACGCCTATGAAACCAGAATGGTAAATTTTGTATCAGTAATTTTTGTTAAGTGTATGAAACATTGCATGCATGAAAAAATATTTATTGGGAAGTAAATACATGTGGGCAGCCATCTGAAATAGATACCATTTTTAGTGTCTCATGTACATTAAATCTGTATGAATTAGGTTTATAAAGAAACACTGAAAAACTGAACATGCTTAGTTTAATCATATAGTAATTTATCTGGGTTTGCAGAGTAAATGAGTGAATAATTTCAAATAACAGGACTCATTCATGTTAATGGACACTAAATCAGATGCCAGTTATGATACTTCAAATGTCAACACCACTAACCTTGTTAATTCTTTCACTGTCAAAGGAAGGGTAAAAGAAAGTATGTATTATATTAAAAAGAATCACACAAGCTACTCTTGCAGACTGTTCCTTAAGGACAGATTTTATAGTAGATGTTGAGGTTGAAGAAGCCAGGACATCATTTTAATTGCCCTAATGTTTAATATTCAAACAGTTATAAAATATTACAACTGCACTGAATGTTAAAATAAATTTGTGTTCAGAATTCTCTTGTATCTAATTAGAAATCTTACCAATTAATCTGTCCTTTACAGGGGATGTGAAGAAAAAGAAAATAAATAAATAAATAAATGGTTTAAGGAGAGAGAAAGACAAGCAGACTCTGTCAACAAAAATTCTGTTTGTCCCAAAGAATTCAAGATTTCTCCTTGAGTAAATTACCACTGTACTTTCATCAACACCATCTTACTGTACACATGCACAGGCACACTTTTCTCAGTGGTACCCAGTGACAGGACAAGAGGCAATGAGTACAAAGGGAAACACGGGAAATTCCATTTAACCACAAGAAAACATGGTTTTGCTGTGGGGGAGGTCAAACACTGGTACAGGTTCCCCAGAGAGTCTGTGGAGTCTGCGTCCCTGGAGGTATGCAAACCCCAGCTGGTCATGGTCCTGGGCAACCTGTTCTAGCCCACCCTGTTTGAGCAGGGGGGGTTGCCTGGGCCAATCTCCTGAGGTCCTCTCGAAGCCCAGTCATTCTCTGATGCTGTGAACTAGTCAAAGAGAAAAGAGCACATCACCTCTTACCTGAATGAAATGAGCTTCAGATCTGATGAAATTAAAATAAAGATCATTCTGTCTATAGGGAATCCAGAAATAGTAATCATGAGTTTTTAGAGAAGACTTTCGGCCAAATAAGTTGCCATACTGAATGTAAGATCGAGAAAGAAGAAAAAAGAACAATTTCAGTATAAACAACAGATGGATTTAATGTTAAGTTTCATTTTAAATCATAATATTTCTAGACGCCTATATTTTGTATGGAAATATCCAAACTGCTATTGTACCTCATCTTATCACTAAACTGACGAGTTGGTAAAAAGATATCCATTTATGCTAGCACTGAATTTGTCTTGAAGCAAAAAGACAAATTACAACAAAGTCAACAGAATTTTTTTAAAAGAGAAGAAGGAAGTTTTGAGTTGGATCCCAAAGTCACTGGGAGGAGACTAGACCTGTTTGAAGGTGCAGCTGCAAAGATTAGGCCTCTGCGACGCAAGTGGAGAACACAGAGCTGCGTATGCCTTTGAATCTAGAACAGTAGAACTAGTTAAGACATGATGGTGGCATAGTAAAAACAGAAAAGGGTTGAAAGACTACAAAAGACAGAATGAAACGATCCCTAGCTTCTCCATGCATGATACAGACACTGAACAGAGAGGCTCCCAATCAATCTCAAAATTCAAGTCTGAAACCCCTGAATCCCAGGTAAAGCCCTTCTCTGCATGGTTGTCTTGGAGAAGCACATAATGCTGTGCATTATTAGCAGACAGATCAGCTAGAGAGGTAATGTTGCAATGCCAGCCTCAGTAAAGTACTCAAATTTCCAAGGCACTGGCTGTTTATATACTGTTGGAGTTCAAATATACTGTTCGTCATTTTCTGGAAAACAAAACAAAACTTTAAAATATTACAAAGTTGCCAACACTTACACAATACATATTTATCAGCTCTACACTCTGAGCCCACTCATTATCACTGGGTTTCCCAATAGGAAGAAAAGAAAGTAAAGATCACATCATGAACCTCTCAGGATGCTCAAATCCACTATTATTAAATGTAGGTTTAAAACCAAATCAACAAGAAACTCCTAGACCACCCAGGCAACTGCAAATACTCCATCACAGTGCAATTTTTTTAGTTTATTTCTAGATATGGGATTAATATTGAGGTCAGATTTATTATCACCACAGCTATAGACGTAAAAGTTCTTAACAGTGCTGCAAAAATAAATAAATATGTTTATCTGTGATTGCAAGATTCTTGATTGTGTATCATTGTGCAGAACATTTTGTCTATGAGCAATCTTTAGTGATTCTTCTTTGATTCTTCTTGACTAAAGAAGAATCAATGATTTAGTCTATCTATGTCAGAAAAAAAATATTTCATGTATGAATTCCAGGATTACTAGCTAGAAATACTGTTATCTAAGAAAAATCATAAACTGTAATTTTCTTAATCTGAGCAGATCCAGAAAATATCTAGGAGTCCCACTAAATCACAGTTAACTCACTTTCCAGAAAAAAACAGCCAAATAAACAAAAAAAAAAACCACACAGCGGATAGGTCAGATGACAATTCTATGAATTTCAAAAGAAACAAGCATAGTAGTTGTACTGCAATTAATATATAGATCAGTAAAATAAACAGAATTACAGAAAGACAATCTTACTGGATTCCTCAGTCTTAGAGGGAATACGACATGTACATGTATTTTAGGTTATAGTTCAGGAAAATATATATAAATATTCACCGAACATGTATTTGAGAGTTTGCTATTCGTAATGCTCACTTTACTATACCGCTCTACACTTCATAGTCTGTCCAACTATAATAACTCAGACCTGAATCCACAGAAAAAGGGATAACATCTGTTTATTCATCATCACCTGTGTGTCATGTTGGAGAATCTGAATATCAAGCTGATGTCAAATCAAAGGGGAAAGGATTTGGATTCACCACCTTTCAAACAATCTTTATCTCCATTATTGACCCTTCTTAAACTAATGGTTCATCACATTGATAATCCTGCCTTCTTCCTCATCCAGTGACAATATCCAGTAGGAGGCTTTCAAAACTATTGTTAGCACTGCACACACTGTTCATTAAAATGGTGTAATAGTTAAAGCTTTTGTTTCTCATTACTGTTGAGGTGTCATTCAATTTTATTTTTCCCTGCATGTTACTTCCACATTTGTTAAAATAATCTTGGATCATTAAAAATGCAGAAGTGCACAATTAGTCAAGAGTTTTTTAGTCAAAACTTTTTAAAGTCACAAATCCTGAAACATGCTTCTAGACACTCTATCTGGAAAATCACTGTTCTCAGCTGAAACTCAATGTGCATCACACTTGAGATGATCCAAGCAGCTTAGAAATGAAGCAGTCCTTCCAAAAGGAACTTTTGAGGGAGTGTGATCTTATTTTGTAGAATACAGAGTAATTCATCTTAGAAATCCAAAGATTTAAATTTAAATTAAGAAAAGGCTTTGTTTAGCATTCTTTGACTTAATCAGGTACTACTTGTCTGGTGTCAGAGAGAAACAGCCCTGCTATCACAACTGAAGAAAAGAAAGAGTGAAAAGATCTTTATGTTATTTTCTTACAGTAAGAACTTTTTGATGCAATAATTATTTTGATGCAATAATCTGTTCTATGTAAAGGAAAAACTTTCCACTTACATCTTAGGTTTTTAGACTGTTTCCATTGCTGAAACATGGGATCACCAGAACTTGACTATATCAACACAAGAACTTAAATATATGAGTATTGATTGCATGCAAATAGACAAAGGTTAGTAGAAATCAATGCTTTGCGTCTCAGAGAACAATACACCCCACTGAAATCTTACAGATTTTGAAACAACTATGCCAAACAGGATTCCTCTTTGAGGAAAGAAGAAAAAAAAAAGGGGGAAAAAAAAAAAAGAAAATACCCATAAGCCAAATGTCAGGTAGATGATCTTTCCCTGAACTTATTTACCAGACTTTTTAAAAAGAATTAGCTGACACAAATTTAGTAAACTTCATTCCACACCAAACATTCTTATTAAATAATTTTATTTTGCTTATTGCATACACAGGATTTAACCGACAGATTCTGAATTTTATTTAGTTCTTTTTCAACACACATATGTGCATTAGTCTTAAAGGCGTTTAATCAAAAACCAGTAATAATATTAAGTGAAGGACTACCTCATATAACTGGAATAACTGAAACAAAAAAATTGAAACATGAACCAAGGATACTGACTTCAGTGAGTTTGGGAGTAGTTACTTAATGTCTTGCTTGTTTTGCAACCAATATGCATAGAAAATGGAAAAAAAAAAAAAAATAAAAAACAATGATGTGACCTTACCAAAAAGTAAAATGCTGATTTGAAGAGACACTGACAAAATTTATTTTTTTTCCCCTTTGGAAAGAGATGAATAAAAATAATACTAACAGTTAGATAAAGGGCTGAAAGGTGTACAGAAGACAGATAAACTTCTGTTCTCAATGTCTCCCAACTCAAGAGAAAAAAGACATTGTGTTCCAACTCACAAAAAATTTACTTGTTGGATGGTTTGTTTTTTTACTTTTGCATATGTATGCATATATTTACTTTGCCTTAATTACTATGTCACAAAATTGTTCATACACGAGAGTATTCTGCATTTTCACATCCTAAAATGATAAACATGGTACTACAGTTTTAGTTCACATTCTGTGCTCTAATTGTAATGTATGTACTAACAAAACTTTCCAGAAAGATTTAGCTAAATATTTCTGTTACATGACTGAAATTCCAAATACTGTCTATTTAAAGTTGTGACTGACTTCAAATGCTGAGTAATTCACTCAGATAAACTATTAATATGTAACTTCTTCTCCAAGTTACAGATTTTACTTAGCTGGATGAACGACTTCATTGTGATTACAATCAACAGAAAGCTAACTCTTTGAATTCTTCTCTGTTTGCAATATAGTTTCTTAGCTCTCACTGGATCATTCTATATGCAGATGTCATAAAGGTAGGATGTCCAGTGCCATCAAAATAAGCTAAGATTAAAAGAAAAATGTATTTATCAGAGATATTTGATCATCAAAAACTCCATATGTAATTCAGCCCTCAAAATTTGATTATCTGATCTATTGGAATTTATTTGATCACAGTCTAATGCTGCTATTAATTTATGTAATTCCTATTTGATTTACATGGTTTCTTTTAGGTTTCGTAGTATGTGTTCTTAATTTTATCTTTGCTTACTCAACTGATATTTACGAGTTTTTATGCTAACATTCAGACCTATCTTGAAAATTTTTGGGTGGTTAAATTGCTTGCTCTTTGCTATATCAACACCAATTTATAAAAGCTACTGACTTTAGTCATTATAAACATAACAAAATTAGGAAACCATCAAAATCATGAAAACATGGAAACAACTCATACACAAAATAATAGCAACATACCTAAGAAAACAACTTTGCAGAATATTAATGGTAAACAACAAAGTCAGATAAATATAAGAGACAGAAAAAAAATGTAATAGCAAAATAAGGAAGAAGAGGCAAAAGAGTCAGTGGAGCTAGCAGAAGAAAAAGTGGAAAGAGACCCAAGTAAGGTGTAACAATTTTCCTAAACCAAATTTTCAGAAAACTAAATTCCCCTTAATCTGATCCATGCCATAGATGGATACTCAGTATTTGGTTGCTAGGTAAAAACGCTAATATCTGTTCTGTGCAATGACTAAATCTTTCGCCTTTGTTAAATCTTCTTGGTCATAGCTGTTCTCAGGAACGATGAATGTCATGACGACAAGTGGTCCAAATTAATGAGTACGTATCCTAATATTCAGCTTTGCTAACTGTGTGATTGCTTCTGCTCTCAAGTAAGTTTAAGTCTAGAGGTACATTCTTACTGCAGATGATGGGCCAGGTGATACTCCAACAAGGCAGGAAGCACTAGACGCTACTGCTGTAATCACCCATAGAAGAACCTATAGACTTATGTAGGTTAAGCGCTTCATATGTTATAGTTTAGTTAAATACTAATCTGTCTGTGAAATCATGATTTATGGTACACATTACAATTATTCACTGTTAAGCCTTTCAACTTAATCAAGCATTATTCTACCTTCCACCCCTTATTATCACCATGTTCAAGCTTCAAGAAATTTTTTCGATCAAAATGAGAATGGCAGGAAACTAAGCCCTCACAGTACTTCTGCTAACTACCTCGTTACTTCAGATACAGCATCATTTCGCAGACTCCCTGGCAAAGTGGCAAGACAATACGTGTTCCTACAGTGCCTTTCATGCCTCCACAGATGAGGACTTATTCTGATGCTGCAGCACCTAGCTGGAACCACCCGTACGTTGCTAACCAATTTACACAGATATGTGCTTCTTTCTATATGTTTCCTCTGTTATCACTGACTGGAAGCCAAACTACATCCAAGTTATCCTACCACTGGCTAGGATGCATAGATAAACGGAGGTAAGTCAAAAGTATAAAAATAAAAGTTTCTTTAGTTTCTTGTAACCCAAACTGCCTGTCATGTAGAGGGATATGTTGTTACTGGTATCCTGCCACACCCTCATAGCCAGGAGTTACAGTCCCATTCAAACCTACAAGATACTATTCCTGTGCCTGTGGAAATAACAGTGACTGCAAAACCCCCTAGTAAAATCCAGTCAGCATTACAACTTAAGAGTGGCAGAGTGACTAAAAACAAAGCTGCTGCTGCTGATGTGTGGTTTGCAAACAAGCAGCCTGCTGGAAAAGGACAATCTCCACTAAGATGACTGTTTACTATTTAGAATGAAGAAAACAAAACAATATATGATAAAAAATTCTCTGAGAAAAGATTTTGCTGTTAGACAATTCAAAGTCTGCCACCATACATACTTTATTACTTCTACTAATTTCTGGCCAAATAGCTATTGCTAATATGTCTTAGTTATATAAAGATCTTGATAGTGAAAGGCAGTTCTACTAGGGACTGAAAAAGCTGAACCAGGAAATTTCTTGTGTAGAGATGATTACAACATAAACTTTTTCCACTCAGAAATCAAAGTAATACAAATGTTAAAAACAGTTCCTTTTTTTATACAGTTCCTGTATCGTAGATTCACAGAATGGTTCAGGTTGGAAGGAACCTTTGGAGATCATCTGGTTCAACTCCCTGCTCAGGCTGACTCACGTGGAACAGGCCCAGTTAGCTTTTGAATAGCTTCAAGGGTGGAGACTCCACAACCTCTCTTGGCAACCTGTGCCAGTGCTTCATCACTCTCACGGTAAGGACATTTTTACTTGGGTTCAGACAGAAGCTCCAGTGAAAAGGAAAATTATGATATGGTAATATATTGGCTTAGATTGACTTGAATTATTTGCTCCAAAAATAAAGACGACACTGGAAGTTAGATTAATTTACAAATTACCAAGCATTAGGGCATTTTCCCCAGGAAATCCAAGCATGATGGCCAAAGTAGATGATAATCTATGCGTATGGTATTCACAAAAGCTTCCTTGTCTTTGTTCTACAATCATGAAATCTAATTAACTATACACAATCCAAAGTTTACTTAACATTTAAATGAAACATAATTAACCTTTCCTTCATTGAGATTTCTTTCTGGTAGAATTCCCAAACGAAGCTCAGACTACCCCATCAGATCCACATATTAAACGGTAAGGGTCCCTAATTAAAATAGCTTGTAAAGGCTCACCTGGAATGTGAGCAGTTGAATGTTGATCATGAACAATAGCACTAAGTAAAATTCAGAAGCACAAGAATTGTTTTGGCAGACATCAGGCTTTTCTTTTGTGATTAATAGAACCATGCAGAATGTAGCATACACTGTGTTAGGATGGATCTTCCCTCCACTTTTTCATTTGTTATACAGCCACAGTTGTTATTTAAGTTTCATGTTTACTTAAATTGAATGCTAAAAATATTGCATGCTTATTAAAGCTATCTATTCCAATGACTCAGCCTTATACATGCAACAGAACGAGGCATTCTTTCTGATCAGGAACAGCGTAAGTCACTTTTTTCTTCTAGTTCCAGAAGTGGGGCGTAACTGAGAAGAAAAGTTATCTTGATTCTTTTACATTTTTTTTTAAAAAATGTAGATCTGTAGATGAAGGTTCTTGGAATATTATCTGAGCTTATTGCTCCAATTTAAAAAGAAAAAAAAAAAAGTATTGTTCTGCTACTGCAGCTCTTCCAGTCATAGCATATTTCCTTGACACAAAACAAAGCACTGAAAAAAATAATGAAGTGTAGCTCAAGTGCACTTGGCAAAGCTGTAGGATGGAGAATAGTAAAGCTGAGATAAAACGTAGTTACTTTGTGAATGGTGATGGCTGACAGTTTTGCAGACTGAAATATTTAACCCACTGATAGCAGTGAGAGTTTGTTTTTCCAATGACTGCAGCCAACAAGGCTTCACTAACACTAGTAAAATGAATAAACACTTTGAAATTTGTGTTACTTGCTAAAGAGCGGGTATGTCTCCTAAAGAATTGCTACCCACTAAAATATTCACACTGGTAAGGTGATATCAGCTTGCATTTAATATCTGTATACCTGTATTTCACAGGATAATTTACATATTTCAAGGACAGCCATTCCTTATCCAATAATCCTGATTAGGAGAACTAAAGTTATTTGAAACTGTGATACAAAAGAAATCCCAACCTATTAATTACATCAAAAATGACCTTGGTATTACAGATATATTCACTATCCTCTGTGACATTCCGATAAAGTTGACTGCACTGTATATCAAGCACCATGATACTCCGAAGTGGAGTCATAAATCTGTACCTGTTTATGTATTTACTGACTCATATGCTAGACAAAACCAAGTACTTATTACTTCCAACACTGCTATGCATAAACACATTCTGATGAGAATGCATTTACGATGGACTGCATCTAGTCGGTGAGAAGTCTCAAAGGAGAAATAAAAGACTGCCAGAAATCATCCTGACTGCCACACAGGACCCAAAGGTCATTTTCTTGTGGATGACACTTAACAGCATCTTATGCAGACAATATATTCCCCTATAAATCATTTTACCAAGAAAAAGTAGTATTTCATATGCAAGATTTGAAAGTCACTCTACAGAAAAAAAAAACATACAGAATTATGTTCCAACAATATGATTGTAAAGATTGTTTTTAAATCTCTATTAAAAGGTTATCAGTCCCCATTGAATTTTTAGAAAAGAGAGGCAGAAACAACTTAGGAAAAGAAAGACAAGAACAAGGCATACCATTGGTAGGACGGTTCAGATGACAGCAAAAGTAAAAGAAGACTATGACTTTACGCAGAGAGGGCAGACAGTACAAAGTTCCAAAAAGGCAATATATTCAACTTAAAATCCACACGCAACAAATAATGTCATATTTGAAAGTTAGGACACACATCTGCATGGCTGAATTATTTCTTTATATTAACTTATAATAAAGGCCCAAGAGGCAGAATAAAAATATAAATATTCCGTTAGTCTCAAAATCTATCTTTGCTGGCGTAATTTGTTATTGAATATCAATGAGTATCATTGTGCTCCCTTTCTGAGTCTATTTAGCACGCAAAACAAAATGAACTCTTTCTGTGCAACTTTCTAGCTGAAGAGCTAAAAACAGACAAGTTGAGAAATGTCACCACCTATAACATACAGACAAAGTATACAAGGACTTTATCTGAGTTCTACTGAAATTAATGGAGATCCCTTCTGACCCAGCAAAGCTCCGTCAAGCATACAGCTGTTGCACGGTTGTTGACATTAGACTTGTTATTCATTTAAGTAATTGTCTATCTGTAAAAGATTCACTATCTGGCCTGGATTATAAATCTCAGAGTGATTAACTCACAGGAGTTTCACATGTGTATATTCTGAGGGGTGTCTATTTACATTCTTAAAGAAAAGAGAGTAAAATATCATGCCTACCTTTTAGCCACTTTAGTGTTGGAAAAGAGGCTGTGGGAACCAGTACAGTCCTATGATGGAACTGAAGAAACATCTAAGTTTGGAAAGAGCTCTTTGGTCTTCCAGCCTGCATGTTTGTTTTAGCATTATGCCACATAGTCTCTTTGAAAAACTGGTTAAACTTCACCTTAAAATACATAGGTTTTGTTTCCCTCGTTATTCTAAAAGGTAATCAAAGTAAGAACACAGCATAGAGAAACAAATGAATGAAATACAATCATGACATATAAACAGATGTGTACAATTTAAAAAAAGAAATATATATATTTAAAGAAATGAACATTTGCACCAGACTTGGATCTATAGCCAACTCTCCATACACATGCATACATGCACATGCATGTATGTATATGCGTATACCTGTACACACATACAAACACATACACAGGGTATATACATGTAGTGGTAAAGTGGAGCTATCCTTTTCTACTCTCTGAAGAAAACTGAATGCAAGAAGCAACCTGGTTTATATCTCATATCCTATTTCTCAAACGTAGCCCAACACCTGTTTTCTGGCTATGCTCTGCTACCATTCATCTTAAGAAAAAACCTTCGGTTACATAAATTTGTACCTTTCCTCATGTAGGTGTGAACATTTTGTTCTGTGTTCTACCTCTTTCATTTGCCTGAAGCTCATCTGTCTTTTCTGTTGCTATATACTATGTTACTATATGCTAGAGGTTGCTCTGTCCTTCTCTTACCCTTGTGATCATTCTTTTATTGCTTCCTCTCCCTCCGAGTTCTTATCTTCCACATAGGTTCTTGGGCAATGTTCAGGAATAAGGCAAATTTTGCAGCCATTTCTATTTAATTTTCATTGTTTCCGGTCAATAACCACTAATATATTTTCCTACTTTCTATCATTAAAAACAGTAAGAGTTCTCACTCTCTTCCTCTTGCCCTTCCTCTTTCACAGGCTGAAATGCAAATTCCCCTCCTTTCTTCTTTGGATTTGCCAGCTGTTACTGTTTGCCTTTTTAAGGCTTTTGCCTAGGTCGGGCCTGACACATCTAACTGACAGTAGTAAACAAAATCAGTAAATATTTCTCATGCCTACAGCAATAACGCTTATGTTTATTTATATCACAGAAACCCTGTAATACAACGTCTAAACTTTAAGCTACAACCAAAATGACCATAATCAAAGTAATTTCTGGAGTACTTGCTGCTAATTCCTGAAGGGCAAAGCTCTGACACCTGCAGTTCAGAAATTACTGGGCTAATTAAGCAAGACCATCTGCATATGCATGGCCACCGATGTTTTGGCAGTGAGAATATATAAAAGCAATAGTAATAAAAACCAGCAAAAGAAACCCACCCAAGAAACTGTTACAGCACTGGATGCTGACATGTAAGCCACTCACAGCAGCCACACAGGAAGCAGAGATAACTCCTCCTCCACTAGCTTGGATGAGGATCTTTTTACTGATCAGCCTTGTTCTCTGGATATACACTAAATGGAAAACTCAGATCTGATCATCTCTGTAAGCAGGGAAATCCAAAGCTCAACTTAACATCAGAGTTTTGCTGATTCTATTAAGCTTTGGTACAAAATTATTTATATCTGTAGCAATCCATTAGAATCATAGAATCATTTAGGTTGGAAAGACTCTTAAGATTATCAAGTCCAACTGTTAACCTAATACTACCAATCTATTCTTACAGCTTACTTTTTTCTGCATTATACACAAATTAAACAAAAATAAAACCAACTAAACCATGTTCTTCTCTTCTTCCTGTACTTGTAAGATATAAACTTGACAACTGTTAGGTAATTTCATTCTTTGCCTTATAGTAAATGATAGCCTTCAGCTGCTGAGTTGCCTGGTCCCTGCAGTGTAGATGATGATTCTGTTTGCTATTATAATGAACAATGTAGGGAAGCACTGACATGAATCCTAGGAAGCACAATTTCTTTTTCAACGAAGTTTATGGCATTTGTTAGTGTGGCTGAAAATAGAGAGAAATGGGATTTTACCGGTATTGAAAAGACTGATGTAGGAAATCTCTGAGACGCCAACAATAACAAAAATTCCAATTTACAGCAGACGCACATGAGGAGATAGGCTGGGATTCTGGGCCACTTCAAAAATGTAATTATTACACCCTATTGGAAGAATCATTCATTCAGTGGCCAATAACTTCACTCTTTACAACAGCCACAAGGTAGTATCACACACATGTTTACACAAGCAACCCTGGAAAGATAATGCAGCAGCAAGATCAGGTTATTTCCCATGACATTGTCATTAGTCAGCAGAAGACAAGTAAAAGTTTTAGCCTTATGTGTTTCTTTACATCACTGTGAGAGTTGGTCTGAATTTGGCCTGAAAGAACAGTAATGTCTCAACATCGTCAATAGACAAGGAAAAGGGAGGACTACATAGTCCACTACCCGGGAACAAGGA
The DNA here is from genome assembly GCF_000690535.1 of Cariama cristata. Lineage (NCBI taxonomy): Eukaryota > Metazoa > Chordata > Aves > Cariamiformes > Cariamidae > Cariama > Cariama cristata. Next base: position 41,665 of record NW_009607970.1, read on the forward strand.
TGTCAACACCCGAAAAGGGAGGACTGTATGGTACAGAACACACCATACTGCATGGTCCACTACCTGGGACTGAAAGTGAAGGCCGAGATAAAACCACATACCAGCTGTCAAAGAAGATGAATCTCACCTGCTGTCTTAGCAACAGGCAAGAAAACTTGGACCTTAGGTGAACTTTCCTCATTATAATATGAAAAACACACCTCCTAGCCGAAGGCTACCCACCTCCAAGGCAAACCACGCCTGAGACACTCCTCCTTGAGCATGCGCAGGAGTCTTGCTCGGGAAGGCAGAAGCTGGCAGTGGTCCATGGGACGGAAGAGGGGGCAACGTGTGTTGCTTAGCATAAAAGATGCTCCTTAACAACCAAAGTTTGAAAGCTTTCCCCACCGGAGATCACGACGATCGGAAGGACCGACGGGACGCCGCCAGACCTGGGACCATAGGGACGCCTTGGACCCGTGGTGGTAGCTATAATTCTCTCTCTCTCTCCTTTTACTTTACCTTTTCTTTCCCCCTTCACTCTTTTCACCTATCGCATGCCGCTTTACGGGCAACATAATAAAGTTACACTGATTGATTGAAACAAAACCCCTTTGGCGTTTTAGCCTTTGTTTTTGCACTTCAGGACCGGAGTTTAACGAACCATCACGAGTCCACCGAGTGGACCGTGACAATCACAAGGAACATGTACCTCTCCCAAAACATAAACCCCAGCTTTCTTATTAATATCTTATTTCCTACTAATTGTGAACTTGGTAAAAAACACATGTGTAGTATTACCTAATCACATATTTTTGAAAATAAACGCAACGTGAGACAAAGGATATGATGGTTTTAAAGTATCTCTGAAAGGAGTGTCTGGGAGAATTTCTGTTGGTACACTACTGTAAATACTGGCAGTTCAATTACTATGTTCAAATTTGCATGTGCACGCGGAACAATTAACTTAAATGAGGTTAAGTTCAGTTTAAATACATTTAAGTATTCAGAAAAGAACTGTACTGGAAGGTTTTCTTATCTTTATTCCCCCAAACTAGCCCTGATGTATGTCTTGTGAGCCAAAACAGTAGCTAGAACATACTACGGGATGATAATACTTGTTTTTTCAGTGTGACACATCACAGTAACTGAAATGGTGGATAAAATAAAGCTGAACTTCTAAGCCACATCACAGTGAAAGTGAAATGGTTAAAGAAGCTGATGGGGCATGAGAGATTATTTTTACCTGTCCTGGTTTGGCTAAAACAGGGCTATTTTCTCCTTTCAGGAGTTTTTCTTTCAATCAAATCCCTTCTAAGTAACTGCACTTTTTTGAAAGTACAGCTACATGTTTTCAGACAGTCTGCGTTTAAGCCCTGATAACACTCGATGTTTATAGTTGCTACTGAAGTATCAGTAGGATTGGTATGCAGAGTGGCCCATGTTTGTACTTATCCCCATGAGAACCAAGGCCACTGCTGGCCCCTCTTTGTTAAGCGAGTAAAAAGTCGTAAAAGGGTGGCACCTGCGGAAGAGTGCAGACGGGACAGGTGACCAAAAACTGACCAAGGAGGTATTCCATCCCATCCACGTCATCCTCAGTATAAAGCTAAGGGATCACGAGGGTCGCTCTCTCTTCTTTCATGGCTGACATCCCTGTGGGACCCTGCTCGCTCTCCTGCCTCCGACCCCAATCCGTGCATTCCTGAATCCAGTTCCTCTCGGCTGCAGCGGCGG
>NW_009607970.1:43501-44819 GCF_000690535.1 Cariama cristata
ACTATTAGTACTACTAGTATTAATACCTTATACTTTTTTTTCATTATTGTTGTATTATTAAAGTAGTTTTAATTTCCAACCCATAAGTCTCTCTCCCTTTTCTCTGTCCTTTCCCCTCCCGAGGGGAGGGAGGGGGTTAACAGAGAGCGTCTGCCGCCTGTTTTAAGAGCCAACCCAGCCTTAAACGGTGACATTATCATAGAATAGAATCATGGAATGGTTTAGGGTGGAAGGAACCTTAAAGGGTCATCTAGTGCAAGCCCCCCGCAATGAGCAGGGACATCTTCAACTACATCAGGTTGCTCAGAGCCCCATCCAGCCTGACCTTGAATGTGTCCATGGATGGGGCATCTGCAACCTCTCTGGGCAACCTGTCCCAGTGTTTGGCCACCCTCATGGTAAAAAATTTCTCCCATGTATCCAGTCTGAATCCACCTTCTTTCAGTTTAAAACCATTACCCTTTGTCCTATCACTACAGACCCTACTAAAAAGTTCATTCCCATCTTTCTTATAAGCCCTCTTTTAAGAACTGGAAGGCTGCTATAAGGTCTTCCCAGAGCCTTCTCTTCTCCAGGCTGAACAACCCCAATTCTCTCAGCCTGTTTTCGTAGGAGAGATGTTCCATGCCCTCTGATCATTATTGTGGCCCTCTTCTGGACCTGCTACAACAGGTCCATATCTTTCTTCTGCTGGGATCCCCAGAGCTGAAGACGGTACTGCAGGGGGGATCTCACAAGAGTAGAGTAGAGAGGGAGAATCATTAGGGTCAGCAACCTGCTGGCCACGCTTCTTTTGATGCAGTCGAAGATATGGTTCACTTCCTGGGCTGCACGTGCACATTGCCAGCTCACATCCAGCTTTTCATCCACCAGTACCCCCAAGTCCTTCTCCTCAGGGCAGCTCTCAATCCCTTCATCCCTCAGCCTGTATTGATATCTGGATTTGCCCTGACCCAGGTGCAGGACCTTGCACTTGGCCTTGTTGAACCTCATGAGTTTCACGTGGGCCCACTTCTCAAGCTTATCCAGGTCCCTCTGGATGGCATCCCATCCCTCAGGCATGTCAACAGCACCATTCAACTTGGTGTCGCTCAGCTTGGTTTTCTTCAGGCAGATAAAAGTGACAGTCATTGCTTATCACTGTATATGGTATACAAATGTATTCCTTTTCCATATATTGTACACATTTTACTAACCTTTCATCAAAGCATCACGGTCTAGTTTAAGTGTGTTATTTTGGCAGATGTTCTAGGTTTCTGTCTGGTTTTAGTCCCTCCCTCCGGGTTTAAAATTGTGCTGCTTCCCCCCCCTCCCCCCT
>NW_009607970.1:44836-69816 GCF_000690535.1 Cariama cristata
TCTTGTGAAGTTTTCATCATATCTACAAGGTTACCATGGCAGATGACCTAATTTGCATCTTCTCCCAACTAAATATTTTATTATAAACCTTTCTAATCACAGCAGAACTCAAAAAGGAAACTGAAAAATGAGTAGATTGAAACTGCAATCCCTTGAACTAAACTCTCAACATCTTCAATGGAAAGAAGAATTACTCTGTCATTTCTACACCTGCTTTCATCTGCTCTCTGGGGTTCTTCCTGCTGTGAACACCCTAAAGGCTATTTCTCCGAGTATGTAGATGTCTTTTTAAGCTGCCATCTTAAACACTTAACATTCTGTGCACTTGAGTGCACTTATCAGTTGCTTTTTGCTGCAGCTATAAATAAAGTTAAGAGAATGTCAGTGTCTAGTTGTCTTATCCACACATACGCAATGGGATCAGCAGGTTTTACAAAACATTTATCAACATAACATTTGGAGTTTTCACCCAGCTCTCCTTTGGAAAAACACGTGCTGCTACAAAAGGTTTTCTCTAGACAAAGTGGTATTCAATTATTCAAATTACTTTAGGCTGTAATAGTTGTACTAAGCATTGTTCATTTTATCAAATTAATGTTGAATGCTGTTAACATCTTAAATAGAGATATTTTAATTCACTGCTTAGACAAAGATTTGTGAGTAAATACAACAAAGTAAACAAGTGGATATGACTAATTTATTAAAATCAAGCAAAAATATACATAGCTTGCTAAACTGATCAAGGTTTACATCAAGCTAAATAATTCTGTTGTAGTCCAGACTACACATTGTATAATGTAATGAGATGTTAATGGTTAACACTTTTTTTTTTAAAAAAAAGAAGAGCCTTGCTATTGTTTCTGTTAGTTTCAAAACCATAATGTAAAATGTGTAACTGAGAAATATGTTGGTTGCTATGGAGCAACTGAACACAGATTCATTTGCAAGACCCTATCAGAACATGCATTTTCTGTAGGGGAGAAGAGGATTGAATCAGTTCACAATGTATATATGTTGGAAGCAGAAGACGGAAAGACATTTGAAAATTAAGTCAGAAATCCTTGGTTCTATATCCTACCTAAAATGGAATTGCTATGTGCCTGAAATTGCATCCCTCCTACCTCTCGAGTTACCATACACTATTCTGCAAAATTCAAATGATAAACATGTTTTTCAATACTGAAGTTCAAGTAAGGTTATGGAAAACCCTGTCTTAACACAAATAATACATTCTTTAAGTTACTCTAACTTATCTAGGTACAAGATTTTACCATCTTTGCTCGGATGGTAGTACCTTATGCCTAGGGACTTGCCTTCTGAAGTTGACCAATCTCTGCTGAGTCTCTGTAACAGGCTCAAAAAACATCACAGTTTTAATGACATGTTCTGCCCAGTGGAACATTTACAGGTGTTTATGTAATCCAAAATAAAACCAGTCTGTGGTTTGAATAGGACTTTCAGAAAATGCCTCCCACAGATTACCTTCATTTACACGATAAAGTAATCTCTTCCTGGCAGGAACCAAGCTTTTTTTGGAGTCTCAGTATTGCTACTTGACTGTTTTGCAAAGAATACAAGACCTGAAGAAGCAATGAGATTTCCATTTTCCCAAAAGATTACATTCTCACCAGCATAAAGAAGAGTGAAGATTGATAATACTGAAGAATATAAGAAAATAGCTGACACTACCTCCTCTTCCCAAAGGAATAAATGAGCATCATATTTTCTTTTTTTTTTTTCTCCAGACTTCAATGCATCAAACAGAGGTTTACAGCCTTCAATATCTAATCTTTTGAATAACCATAATAAATATATTTAAATATGTATTTTTAAAATTGCAACAGCTCAAGTTGAGAAAGTTCTAAAATAGAGCTGAATAGCAAAAATTGTTGTAAAGTATTATTTCTTTCTATTACACTGATGTTAACAGTAAAAATCTTTTAATAATGCTTTCAATAATGCTGTTATTCAAATGGTATAGCTTTGACCTCAGCAATAATCTGATAATAAATTTCAGTTAATCATCCTAGCTATACCTTTCATGTAGTTTAAAGGATAGGTAGGGTCACTAGTTCTACTCATATTGAAAAAAAATATTCTGTATTCATTCAAACACTGTAGGCAGTTTCCATCATTTTTCTTTTACTTAAGGTTTTTAAGACCACCTGTTGATTATTTCGCTTGACCAGGATTGCTAAGTAGCATTAATATCTATATTTATTTCAAATTATACATTCATGTGTAGCTGATTAGAAAAAATGTGATTGAAGATAAAGTATCTAGAACAGACTACCCTGGAATTGTTTGCTGATTTGATCAACAGACACAACAATATTGTGAACTAAATGAGAATAATAGAAGTCTCTCCCATAAGAAGCAACAGAGGAACACACTCTAATGAAGCAAATCAACAGTGACTTTCTGCAAATGTATCCATGTGAGCAAGTTCCTCTGCAGTAATCTAAAGATACAGATAAGCATTATAGGATCTGATTATAAAACAGTCTTTCAACAGAAAAAAAATTATCTGGGGAACCAATGAATCTCACCTTCAGTTATTAACTCTATGACAATTTGGCCACAAGCAGCTATGTTAATTTTATGTAATACTTCATCTTCTGTTAGATAATACATTTACTTCTTTTTGGTCTTATTTAAAATTCCCACATAAGAATGGAAGTCTTCATGGAAGACTTTTTATGCAGATATGAAAAATGTTATTATTTCTCAAAGTCAGACTTCTTTATAGAAGACTAATAGTATCATATCCTCTCAATCACTAGCACAAAAGCTGCAGATACACTAAATTTTAGCCTGGGAAGTTTGCCCTCAGTAAACACATCTAATGCGTGGACATGATCTTCTGTATGCTTACACTCATAGCCATCTGCTATGTGGGCACTCTTCCCATTCACAAATTCATTGGAAATTTTCCTTAGAGTTAGCACACTGGGAAAGCAGTCTGAAAAGCAGAAAAACATGTAATAAGAAATAAAAGCCCTACTACCAGTAAGTTTTGTTTTAGTGGCACTGTAGGGAATAACAATAACCACTTTTGATGAGAAGAGATAAAAGTAAGAAAGTATCAATATGACAGGGCACTATCTACAAATAAAATCCTATGGCAGAAAATGGTATTAGAAAATATACTTTATTCTAGAGATGAGGGATATTCTCCAGAGGAAACATCGAGTATCGATGTTTCCATAAATGAATTTGCTATTCTGAATTCCTTCACATCCATGTAATTGACCTGAGAGCAGAAACAGATTCCCAAACATTTTCAAAATGCAAGGTCTTAAAATAAACTGAGTAAACTAAAACTGAGGAAAGCAAAATAAGCAGGAATCTGCTTGTGAACTTTTTGGTTACAATGTCCATGAACTACTAGGTCTGAATTCACCACCAAAGTTACATGGAGGGAAGATATAGTTTCAGCAAATACATGGTAAAGAATGAAGTTTGTGGGGTGAGCAATGTACCTTTCCCCCTTACATATAAAATTTCTGTTTTCATCAATGTAGACTGTTTGAAATCTGTAAGAATATGATGTTGACAAAAGTCCTGAACCATTTCCACTGCTTCTATCTTGGCATTCACCAGACAAAAACAGGCAATGAATAGAATTTTTGTGACTGTGATTAACTTATGAGGGGGGAAAAAAATCAGTCTTCTCTTTTTGGAAAGAACACAAAGATTGGTTAAACTACTTCTCGATAAAGAATGTGTACATAACTAACAGAAAACTAAATTATAAGGGCTTTGTGCTGGCTAGGAAAAACATTAATAAACCCACTAAAATGGTTTTGGGGGAATCTGCTCTCCAACCCTTATCTGCTGACACACTTTTTTCATTACCTAAAAATTCATACTGCCATTCAATAGAGTTCCTACTTCATTGCATTTTATATTCAAAAGCCAAACAAGTTAATTCTCAGAGCACCGAGGAAGAAAGCATTACTAATGTTAATCCTGTGACAGCTTATATAAATCACTTTCTGCTTCTCAGAGTCAAAACCAGGGCTCGTCAGTGCTGGAGCACGTCAATATTTACCAAATGACTCTACACCACACAGCACTTTTCAAAGTGAACTACATCCATACAAATGGAAAACAAAAGGCTATCATTCTGATTTAGTACAACTCTACTCTGGTTTGTTTTGCAATAAATGTCCAAACAAGAGTAAGTTAGTACAGATTCCAGTCTTTAAAATTCATGTTTGCATTTTGGGTAGTGGCAAAAATGGAAGCATGTAGAAGCATTTCATATAGAGCAAAGACATGCAAGAAGGGTGGGCTGCTTGCCTCACAGAACTTACAGAGGAAAACTAAAAGGACCACTGACTTTACAGAGTAATCTTTTTAAAATAATATGTGATAAATAATGTCAAAGAGCCAAGTACTCACATTTGTGACTATCTCAAGTCCTACTGCTCAGGGTCAACATATTACCATAGAGCATCTCTTAAAGCATATTACTAAAAACAGGGGAGAAAAGCAATTCTAACATGCATTTGGGAGAAACTAAGTATAGAGGGCTAATGGAAATACACTATATTTGAAATTAGGTCACAGCCTTAAAGCTATATGTTGCCTTTAAAAGGCAGTCTCTGTAGAGAAAGAGAATCTGGACTCTGAAAAAAGCAGATGTCCAATGAATTGCCAAAGAAGACTCTGGTTAGGAAATCTTCACACACAAGGGCTTGTACATGCAAAGTGTATTGATTCTCTCTCTTGGTAAATCTCACCCTGTTTAAAAGTATTTCCACGAAGTATACACCTGTAACTAAAAAGCATATCAACATAATGAAATAATCCTGGTACTTCTGTCTGTTTGTTCTCTGTCCCATAACTGAAACCTCACTTTGTGAAAACCAGACTGCTTCATATTCTAAATCAGAAAAGTAAGTACACTGGACACATGTTGTAATTACTGTCCACAGAGCAAAGGCAGATAATTTTTTCAAATCTGCAGCCAGTAAATTGGATGTACCAATTTACTTTATGAAAGCATAAGATCTTTAATATGTATATGTGTATGACTAAACATTAATTATTTTCTTTTTGCAACATTTAGACAACATTAAGCACATATCACAATAAGTATTCTAAGACAAACTCAAAAATATTTTCAGCAATTATTGTAACTAGGTACAATTCAGGAGTCCATCAAGGGATACGTAATTGTTTTTAAATAATGAGTTAATCATAAAGTCTGCATGTAATTAATAATGAACAAAATCCGCAAATAGGCAGCTGTCTCCCATTAGTCTGCACTGTGCACCTCATCTTTATCATCTGGTTATGCAAAAATGGCATGGAAAGCCTTAGAAGATTACAGAATTTTACAATGATTCCTCCTACTATGTACTCTTGTAGAAACAATAAACATTGCAAAAATATCCAGAAGTCTCACTTTCTCACTCTTTCTGCTCAACTCTGACAAAAAAAAAGTAGAAAAATATTAAAATAAGGTCAAAGCACAGCTTAATTAATTAACTAAGCGGATCCATCACACCAAGTGGCACAGAAAAAAACAGAAGGCACTCCTTACATTTTTAAGATATGATGGTGGTAATGGGATACTCTCCATTCAATAGCAGGTCAGCAATTCGAGCAGTCAGTTAAAATAAGAGTAAACAGGCTCAGTTCAATTCTTCTCGGCTGACTTCTCCAGATGTCCCAAAGGACCCAGCCCTGGATCAGCTGTTGCACCTTGTGCCAGGAGGAAAAATCATGGCCCCTCTTTGCCTGAAATTCTGTTAAATTCTGCCTGGAACACAAAGACTCACAGGACCAGAGAGAGCATGAAAGAACAAGAATGTAATGAAAAATATACTGATTTATACTCTGGGGTAATAAATTTAATTTCATTTTTTCTGTGAATTTTAAAAAAAAACTTGTTTCCCAGGTTATTATGGGAAAGTGGGAGCAAAAGGGACAGACATTCCTTAGAAACATAAAAAAAAAAACACGAACATATTTTGTATCTTATTCACCTACTTTGTTGCTCTATTTGTCTAACTCCTGTAATTTCTCTGATTGTTGGAATTTGCAGTCCTTTTGTGGACTTCTAAGGCACACAAAAAAGATAGACTTATTTCAACCACATTTCAGACACGCTTACCAGAGATTTGTACAGACACACATAAAAAACCCAAAGCACCACACATCACAAAAACTGCAGAAAAAAAACTCATATTACTCTTCTCTTGACTATGTATTCTAACAGGAGCGCTTAATTTTTTATCTCACAGAAGAAAAAAAAAAAAACAGAAATCTGCCTGCTACCCCCTTACTGAAAACACACTGTAGTTATCATCCTTTAATAAGCACACAGATTCCTGCTAATCCATTTCCAACAATTGTTTAAAAATATAGAGGATTCTTCACAGTTCTGTAGGAATATACAGTTCTAGACAGATTTTTTGTCAGTAAAAACAGAAGGAATATTTTAAATAATCAAAGGCAAACTTCTTCTGAAATGCATCATTCTTCCACTCCCAACACACATAACAAATCAATATTCATTCTGTATGTTTTTCCCAGCACATCCTCTGCACGGTGTTCAAACAGTTTTTAATAAATCCCACACTCTATACTTAATTCACTATGGCTTTCTTTGTATTTCCAGAAAGGGCCACAACAAAGAAAATTACAGTAGACAAAAATATAAGGTGTGTTAGGATGAGATAAATTACTTTCAGAAAAGTAATTTCAATTATTACTAACAGTCTCTGCCAATGTTACTCTGTAGGCTTCAAAGAGTACTTATAAGAGCAAAGACAATGTTTTCCCACTGTCAGCAACCATAGTTGTGCAGGAATTAGCTGATATAAACCACCATGGAGATGAAAATATCATTTATACTGGGAGTGCAAAAGAAAATTAGATGCTCTGTTACCTAAATTAGTTGAACTAAATTTTCATCGGCCTTGCTGAATATTAATCACCCACACAGGTTGTCTTCATATTGCAACTGAAATCTTCTCCAGTTCTCATAGTATGTACCACAAATCCCTTTCCTTTTACATCTATTTAGAATTGTATAAACTGAGTCAAGATGTTTAAATCTAAACACAAGTCATTCCAAAGGAAAAAGGAATGATATGCCAACAGTAAGGGTTTACTGTAGTGTCTGTCATCGTAATTTACCATTCAAACACTCCTTTCATATTAGATTTCTACAGGAAAAGTTAAATTCCAGAACTCCTAAGTACAAAGCTTTTATTTTTCTGCTTAATTAAAAAAGCAAATACCACTAAACAAACAAGTCAACCCTTAATCTAAACAGCTCGTCCTTAGTAGTGAAATCTAAAGTTTGCAATACCTGAATAGTGTACCTTATGACTGGGAAATTCGATGATGTTTACCTTTTTTTGGTTATTTACAAATAGTGAAAGATAATTTCATTGTGTAATTTTTTATATCTATAGGTTTACAAATGACAGAAATTTGCGTATTTTTCAGTCCTTTTATAAATGGTTATGGAGCAAAATCCAAAATTGTACTTAATTATTTCTCAGTATGATTCTTAGGAAAGTGGTGAAACGTAATAGACCGCAAGCATAAGAGATGCTATCTACTACCTCTGTGGAAGAGATGCTATCCAAAAAGCAGAGCACTGGGTCCAAATGCTGATCAGAAACTATGTTCTGTTAAGACTATTTATTTGATAACAGACTGGAAAAGAGGTTAGCTGGGTGTATTTCTTCAAAGTTGAAATACATTTCTACTAGCTACTTTCCTTCATAAGCTCATTTGCTGTATATATTTTGTAAAGTCAACTGATCAGGTTTGGACTGTACCTGGATCTTGCTTCGTATCATCAGAAAGAAACAAAACAGAAAGTCTCCTCTGCCTGTGTCACTTTAAAGCTAGCTGGTTTTCCAGTCTGGGTAGGAATTAGTTGTCTTCTATCACTATTACATGTATCAGTCAACTAAGTCTTAGCACACCATGTTTCTGTGAAGCCACTACTTTTTTAAAGATACATATTAATTTCTAAGCACATGCCTCTTCACTGCAGTTGTTTTCACATACAAGGTGCCAGTTCCTAATCTAGCACTCTATTACACTCCTGTGACAAATTTAATTGAAAACTCATGTTAGAAGTGCTTCTACCTATTCATAATTCTCCCATGCATTTTTTAAATGCATCTTGTGTTTTAGACTGTTTCCGTTTCTTCAGGATGCAGCAGAGCAGCTGAGCTACAACCTTGTTCATGTCAATACATCTTAGAGAATCTTAAACTGTCCTGAATCAAAAGATGATCATTCCTTGCCACAGGGAAGTCTTCCTATACCATAAAGCCAATACAGCTATGACTAGACCAACTCATCCTTCCTGGTCAGTGGAGACCATTCAAACAAAGGTGATATAACATTTCTTATAACAAGTCTTCTGATGTTATTAGAAACCAACACCGTAGAAATGTTCCCTCATTTCTTCCCTGGTCCAGTTTGTCCTCAAACTAAAATGACTGAATGCTGGCCAACAGCTACTTTTCCTTTAAGCTCAGGAGCTTCAAGTCCTGCTATAGTACACCTGATGGTTTATTCTCCCATATTTTAGTACAACACACTATTATTATTTTAAAAGAGTGTTTTTACTAAAACAGAAAATATTTTTGAGAAATTGATTTTTTTTCCTTTCCTAAAAGCACATATGACAGGTATTTACTGAGCATGTACGACCCACTCTCCTTTCACTGGACAGTACCAGGTCCATAGAACTCAATCCTAAAACTAATAAAGTAAATAGAAATTTTAACACCAACTCAGATGGAAGCAGTTTTGTTCCCTTCATAAATACTAATCCAAGGTCCTGAAAACAAATTTTCTTCTTTTGTTCTAAATAAAAGGAAATATGAATGAAGAATAAAATAATAATATCAATGAGATACTGAAAAATTGTTACTGAGTGTTTAGGGAATTGTATTACATAAAACTATAAATGAAACTGCTAGGACAATATGAAAATTTACACTAATTACTTATCATTTACTTCATTACTTAATGAATCTATGACTTGCTTAAACATACTATCAGAATGCATGGCATGCTATAATAAAAGTGATCAAGGTATGATTTGCTCAGTAACAAAGTATATGAAGGAAAGTCAGCTAAATCTTACCATAGCAAAGCATTTCTCCTGCTGACATAAAAGGGAGCTGCACAGCTAAAGCTCTTCAAATGCTTTGAAGATGTACACTATTGTAATAGATGTGAAAAAAGATCATGAATTTGTGAATGTGTCATCTGATGAGTCCTTTATAAATGAATGCCTTTATTCCACCTCTCTGTGTTACACTTTCACCTACTCAGTAATGCCGTGCATAGTGTCACACCACTCAAGCAGCAATGTCTTTAGCTGTGGCTCACTGATAACAATCACTCTCTTGTTTTTTTAGGACACCAGATAAAAACCTGGCTTTGTTGCCTATAAGAGCTTTTTCACTTTTATGTTAATATGATAAAAGAAAATACAGAAGCAAACCAAAATTATTCAACAGTTGAAAGTGTTGAAAAAAATTCACGACATTCAGTGACATTGAAACAGCACCGGTAGCATTCCCATGCTTAAAATATCCTCGTTGTCCAAGTTGTACATACCTGACACAATGCACATTGCAGTTACTTAGATGTAGGACCACCAAAAAAAAATACTCCTATGATTTATGTTACTTTTCTTAGGCTATGAGCAGGTGTATGACTGAATATGTTCCTTTCTTGTATATGTTTGAAGACAGGGCACATGTTATCACTTTGCCTAACCTTTTGAATGACACAGAGGTGTACTCTCCTGTATTAATGTCTGCACTTGTAAACATCGTTAACTTGTTATGAAACTAGAAAAAATATTTTAACTTATAAATCTATACATTCAGACTGCATTTAAAGGCTTAAGGGGTATAAAATCCCAGACATCCCAAATTAGCAAATTTCTACAGCTACTTTCATCCTGGGTTAGATAGCTTATCTGAAAAAACTTAATTTTTTGTTCTTTGATTTCTAATACTTGATTCTTGTTTTATCTTTCACTGAGTTTAAGCCCAATTTTGCTTTCCAATTTTAGGTTAGGTATTGCTGCCTTCTGTGAGAGATCACTGAATTAAACATGTGAATTTCACCATCCTTCCCACCAATTCAATCAGTTCAATCAAGATCTATTTTGTTAGGTTTAAATTAATAAAGCAGCATTAAAAATGAGGACGTAATTCTCAATCTGTTATTTTATGAGTTAAATAGTAATGAATGACATGATCAAGTTGAGCTATCAAATTCCAAAATAAATAATCTTAACACTTGTTCCCTACAGAGGGGAACATCTTTATTTTTGATATTGTTAAGTGGTGAATTTAGACTATGTTATTGGACTGGCTCGTTTGAAAAGATTTCCATCACTAAAATTGTAATTTTTATTTCACTGAATAGTAAATAAATTAATAAGCGTTGTTAGTTTTCATGGACTGTGATGGTTTAAGAATAGAAGAATATTTTATAAACAGCTCCAAATACATATATTTGAGACTAGTTCAAATATTGCAACTCAGACTGAGGTAACATTTGTATATTCTGGGGGAAAAAACCCAAAATCACTATGTTTTGATGAGAAGTGACCTACATAAATTCTCTAATCTCCACCAGCATAATTTTTAAAAGGTTAAATCTCTTTTCTGAGCAGAATCTGTAACTAGCATTCAAATGTTACAGCTAGCTTCCCCTCATTTTACAGTTTTGCGGTTTGGGGTTTTTTTCCTATAATTTCCCTACTTCAAATCTTAAACTTCTTACTTTCCCATCAGCCCAGTTTTCTTCTTTAGGTTTAGAAAGAAAGCAAAAGAATAAGAATGAAAAAAATTATTGTGCCAGACAACAGGTGTAGCAAGACCACAAGAGCATCTACTTTAAATTAGTGGCTTACAATTTTCCTGAAGAAATTTTAAAAATTAATAATGATATTGGTATGAAAAACAAAGTATGTTAAATAGTAAGAAAAATGAGACAGTCTGAAAATCAAATGGGTGGATAATAATAGAGCCTAGCTGTTCAGGTCCCATTTAACCGGATTTACCAGCTCTAGTAACTGATTGCCAGACACCATTCTTGACCACCTCTATCAGGCTAATGGAGCAATATATTTGTTACAGATCATCCACTGAATTCTTATTCCTACTTATGCTTCGCGCTCTGCAAGTAATACAGGTCACTGAACAGCACTTTGATAGATGCTGAACAGGAGTGTTAAGAAAATGCTCCTTTTTTTTTTTTTGCTAAAACACTTGTAAACACGAATTTAAATGTGTTGTAGTCTTTAAAGAAGCACAGACATTAGAGAAAAATGCTTTTATAGAAAAGAAAGGGAAAATAATGGTGAAGTAATTTTAAAAGTTGTTATTTACCTAAGACAACCCAAACACTTCACTGGAGGTGAGTGAAAACTATGAAAATTTGAGAAGCTACTTACTAGTTGATGACTAACCAAGAGCTTAGAAATATGCTTTCCGTCAGTCCTGTGAGTCTCTGCTGAAGATATCAGAAGCCTGACAATTCAGCTGCTTTCACTGAAACAGAACAACAAAGTTTTTAATATGATCAGATAATAGGGTTTTTCTTTGCATGAAACTTAAGTAAACAGGAAACAGCATAAACATTGGACTATCCCTTGCAGCAGGACATGAAGATGTTAAGATGTTTATCCTGCCAAATCTATAAAGTCAGTGCTACAGTAATATATGAATTTTTATTTTTAAGCAGCTGTTCAAAATTGGAACTCTAATTGAAGTAATTAAATGTAGAGCAATAGTATTTTCAAGGCTTATAACTAGCTTGGGAGTAATTCATGATTTCATATCTCATGCTAAATTTAGGAAAATGAGCTAATTTGAAAACCTTTTGATTTTAGAACAATGATGAATTACTGCCACAGAGCAATAAGGAAGTATTGATTCTGAAAGAAAATGTTCAGAACACATGAAAAATATTCAACAGAAATAATCTAGTCCTGATCTTGCACAAATTTAGAGATAAATCTGTTTTAAAGAATACTTTTCTTCATTTATATTATGTTAATTACTTACCATTCTCATACGTGCACTATATTGATATAATCTCATGAAATGTTTTGACTTTTCATAGCTATCATCACCTAATTAATCTCACAGTTAATGAACGTAATAAACATGAATAAGTCAACCAATAAAAAGTTAAATAAAAATATATTAAGACCACTAAGAAATTTTTTTTTGCATTACACCTGTAAGCACCCTATCAAAAAATCCAATGACATGTATGCAGATTCTTAAGTAATGTGAAACCATAAATAGAATTTAGGAATACTATGTAAAAACTGCAAACAAACTTACCTAATGGATGTTTTTTTTCCTTGATCAGCTTTAGTGTCTATAGATCTATGAAACTGGAAGGGTACGCCACATATGGAAGACGACTGAATTTTTAAGAAGTGTGTGAGAGAGAGCATCACTCAGTGTACTGTGAATTCTACCAGTAAAATATAGTTGTATTTGAACTTCATTTAGAATGAAGCTTTGTTACCTTTCTTAAAATGCACTGTTTTCTTTGAATCATTCATGGTAAGAAAGATGAAAACCACAAGCAAGACCAGCCCTCTGTTCCAGTCAGGTGTTTTGTTTTACCCCACAACAAGATAGCATCTCCCAAGTCAAGAAACCTTCTTTCTTTTGACAGGGAAGTCCTCAAATATACCCTAAAGTCCTTGAACAAGTGTTTGGGTTAAGGTATTAACAGAAGTTGCAGAAATGGCTCCACAATTACATCATTTTTACTACTCCTCATTTGCCTCCTTGTAATGTAAGTCTCAGAGATCTCTAGTCACCCCAGAGGAACTACAAACAGTAACAGTTAGATTTTACCAAAAACTATGACAAAGAAACCAGCACTGCCCATGTCTCACAGTTTAAGTCAGTTACAGATAAAATGTCAACTGCCCCAGAACTAAGCTGCTGATTCTTGTTTAGCATCTGGGGTAAGTCATCAATGACCTGACTTCTTGCACATAGGCCTGTAACTCTTCCATACAACAGAAACAGAATCAGTTTTGTTGAGTTTATCTTTTAAAAAATATTCTAAGATTCACAGTCCTATCTGTTCTGTTCTCATATTCTCTTCTTGGGAATTAGAAAATTTCTGTCATTGCTAAACTCTCTGGTTTCACCTTTGCTAACTTTTTCTGAGTCACTTCCACTGATCTAGCCCTTAACAATTCTTCTGCAGTCAGAGAGCAAGAGGATAGATTTGCTTGCAATATCCCACAGGGATAATTGGTCTCTGGCTAGTCTTAGAGAAACTATCATTGCTAGCTTTATGAATTATACTTCTAGTAGGTATGACAGCAGTGGTGTTCTTTGTATGCATGATCCTGATGGGTTTCCTCCTTGTATTCAGGTTCTGGTTATACACTGAGGTATGTAGAAGTATTGATGATGATGATGATGATGATGATGATGATTATTACCATACTAATCTTCCATTGCTGTTGTCAATGTTAATTCATTCTGTCACATTTTCTGCTTCTGGTTTCAGAGCTTGTCTCCTCTAAGCTACAGGATTCACATTCAGAGGAACTCAAAGCAATACAATAAGCCACTGTATTTTTTAAATTATTTACTTCCGTTGGTGTATTTTCTTAAGATCCCAAATTTACCCAGGAGTTTTTCTTAGTCCTATACACTATTTCTTGGAAATCCAAGATCCAACTTTTCTTCTCAATACAATGCATAATTAATTACCTGATATTACACTGGTTGTGATCTTTAAGGGTCCAAGTTTTTCTCAACTTGCAAGTGTTCAGCTCAACGGCATAAAAAATGAGCCCAACATGGATAATAAATTCTGATGAGTATAATAATTGAGAAAAGCTGCTGATACATGAGAATTACAGAGTTCTGATTGAAAGGGAAAATGGACATTAGTGGTCAGCCACCATCTTCTTTTAGACAGAAGACACCACCATCTTCTTTTCTTCTTCAGAGCCAGAAAATGTTGTGGGTGAGATTGGCTAAATATAAATGTCTAATGACATCCAAATGGGACAGTCAGATGTAAAACTGTATTCTACAGTAGACCTTCTGAAGGAGTCTTCTGGCCATGGGTAAATATCACAGGACATCTAACGTATTAAGGATGCTAAATCCCACTCGGCTATGCTGTGATGTTTTCAAACTTAATTTCTGTACAGGCAGCTAAACCATGAAAGCCTTTCATTAGCATGCATCAGTTGAGACCAGGCACAAGTGTACTAAGAATAGTGAAATAAAATCACTAGAACAGAATCTGTCCTCTTCAGGGAGTGGTTCCAGAAGGTGGAGTATCACCAGACTCTCTAGAGGTATTCAGAAATGGCAGTGAAATGTTTGAACAGAAAAAATTCCCCCCCCCCCAAAAAAAAAAAAAAAAAAAAAAACAAAAACCAAACCAAAACCCAAGGGATATGAGCAAGCTTACTTTCCCAGATTGATCTCCCCTTGATCACTCAACTGAATAATATGCTCAGCCTTACAGCCAGCTCCGCACTCTGCCTATTCAACCTCCCATCCTGAAGAATGCAGATCTCCAACTTTAGGGTGAGCTGCATTTTCCCTTTAGAGAGTATGGCACACCAGAAGATTATCTTAGATATATCAGAGTTCAATAAAATGTACAAAACAACTGATGGCCTGAGAGGATGTATGCTATCGTAGATTTTGTAACTACTCCCTCTTCGTTTGCTTTGAAGTAATACGTATTTGAAGATATTTTTGCTCCTAGAGCTCTTAAAGGGAGTACCTAACTCTGGAGAAGATGACTTAATTACACAGAACTCACATTCCAGGATTGTTTAAGGTTATTCACAAAGTAACTGAGATTAATAGTAGCGGACACACAATAGATTTTTTTGTTCTTCAAAAAACCTACCAGACTTTCAAAGAAAAAGTACCTCGAATCTTACCTCTCACAGGCAAAGCAACTCTCATCATCTTGCAAACTTATTCATCAAGCCACACAACATAATGTATTCCAAGTAGTAAGCCAAGGTCAGAAGTATACAGTACTATTTGTGGTAGCAAATTCCAATTACACGTTTCTGTCCGTAAACTTTGTTTACCTTTAATGAGTTTCACTTCTAACCACGTGGCCCTGTAATGCAGTGATGCCATTGATATTAACGGGCTGCAACTTCTCCATAGAGGCCGTGAGGTCTCCATCCCTAAAATTTTTCAAGACCCAAGTCTTGAAAGACGAAGCCCTCAACCATCTGCTGTCAATTAAGTGCTTTGAGAAACAAGTTTGACTACATGAGCTCCAATTTCCATTGATATTAATACAAATAAAAAGTACACATAGACCAGACTGCATATTGTCTCTTCTTATTTCTTATTTCCTTATTAGGGATACTAATAAAATCATAAATATACTCATTTTTCTTGTTTTATGAAACATTATGGCTTGAATTTTCATTCCATGAAACTGGATGGGAAAACTCCCAGTGACTTCCATGTGGAGAGTTTTTATCCTGTATGTATGGGACAAAGTCTGGTGGTTACCAAGCAGAAGTGAAAGTCAGGACTCTTGAGTTTTGATCACATGCGTTCGTGTGACTGCCACTGTGATTTTGAGCAAATGCTTCCATATGCACTGAAGCACGTAAGTACAAGCCTACACTGAAGTATGTGGGTGCCTACTGTAGGAGGGACTGCTAGCACACTCAGCATTAGCTATGGGGTGAACTTAGTTTCAGCAGCAGATGATTCAGTAGTTTAATGTTTAAATATAGGTTCATATTAGGGGATTTGACTAGAAAGCAGAGGTGTCACCTTGTGAGTAATATCACAAAATATTTCAAATGCTTCTGATGTTGACTCTATATCACATGTGAAACTATGAAAAAGTCTGTAAGGACAAAAAAGAAGTTATTTACACCTACATCTACTGATGCTTTACTAGGACTTTTGTTTCTATCATCTCAAAAGTGAGTCATCTATTAAATCAACATTAGAACTCAAATCTTATTTAGAGGTCTTTCATAGCTGAGATCTGAATAGACCAGAATATAAGCTACTCTGTCTGCAGGGCATACGGAGGAAATCTCACTGCCTTTCCAGCATTAACGCTTTGTACAAAGCACTTACTCTCATCTTTCAAACCTTCAGTGTCAAAGGTTTACTAAATCAAAAACTCTCTGTAACGGATTTCTACATTCATTACCTTTTAACTCTCCTTCAAGATAATTCTTTTATGTGGGCAATACTGTCTGCTTGATATCATCTTAAATAGGGCAGAAAAGATGTGGTGGAGAGAGTTAAACAGCTCAACAATCGGAACAGGACAAAGCAGGGGTGCTCAGGAAGCTTGCTGGAATATCTCAATTGAAGAAGCTGGCTTGAGCCGAGATTTCTCAAAAACCTCTCATGCCTACTCAGCTTGACTAACACCATCCAGCACTGTAGCCATTAGCTCTGTGCTATTCTATATTTACAGTTGTTTTACATTATAACTTCTAAAGATTATTTTGTGCATGCAGTATTGATGATTAATAATACATAAGAACCAACCATTGGCACAAAGAGTGTCATCATTGAATGAATTTGGTAAATTTAGTTTTAAAAATTTTAATTGACTGTATTGTAAACACTCTTAGCACAGCAATCTCTATGGACCTAAATGATATATATACACATGTATATATATATACACGTTCTGTTAAAACAAATGATACAATCAGTTCTAAGTTATAAAAACACAGATTCTTAAAGGAGCAGAGAAAATTCCCTCACTTTTCCTAGCAAAACACAGAAACGAAAGATCAATAAGCTTACCAAAATAAGTGGCTAAAATAAATAAAAGGTGAACTTCAGTGAAATTCTAGTACTTTCTAGAAAAATGAGGGAGGCATACAACATAATAAACAAAGAAGTGAAATATTGTCTAAGTAAGAATACCTAAATTTCATCAACCAAGAGAATTCAATCACCAAAAGAAGACTTTTCCAGATACAGATGCCACCGGAGATTGAGACAGGTATGAGTAGTAAGAACATTAAATCAACAAATAAGGATAAAAATTTTGCTAGAGTCTGAAATGACCTGAATATCTAGTTTTAATCACTAGAAGAAGAAAAGCAGTTTAACAAGCTTAATGGGAAAAGTAATGGATCTCAAACTGGATTCACTGCGAGCCCTAGAGGAAGAAAACACTAGTGCTGAAAGAAGGATTTGGGTCCATGGTACACTTAGGGAAAGTGTTGAAGTGAATTTCTCTACAAAAACCAGATATTGTCAAAAGAAATAACTAAACACTTGATTATACCAGCAGCTTAGACAATATAGTGTAAAGGCTTGAAATACTAGTGCAGGACACACACAAGGGAAGAAAAAAAAAAAAGAAAAGGAAAAAAATGCAGTACCAGTAAGAACCATGGTGAAATGGTAAAGTTACCACAGCATAGTTATTGAATGATAAATACCTAAAGGAAAGGAAGAACAAAGGTAAATAATTATTATAAAAATAAGAACAGATCACATGGACAGAAGAGTCCAAGTGAGTCAGAATAAATTCAGAAGAAAAAAAAAGAAGGGGAGGAAAAAAAAGAAAGACATTTTACTGGCAGCTGAATTGTTAAAACCCTCCAATCCTCCCTGGCAAACTTTTGCATTGGATCGAGTGCTCTCCCCATGCCTCCCTCCTGGCCAGTGCAGGAGGTAGTGCAGCCCCACACCGCTGCAGCCACCTGTGTTGGAGCACAGCTGCCCATGTAACGCTGCCAAGGCAGGTAGGGTCTGAGCACTGAGCCCAGCACTATGTAGCTCACTAGGATAGCTGTAGACTCAACTGTAGCTTTCAGAGTTGCACTAAAAAATCAACACAGAGATTTGAAATGATTCTAGTAAGTGAATATTAACCTTTCCCAGGAAACGGCATTTCCTGAAGTACATGACTGCCTAGATGGTAACAATGACGACAAAGCCCCTTTGTCTCTGAAAACGTCAGCTAACGTTAACCTGGAAGTCACTGAATCGATAGGAATTTGTTTAATGAATGGTTTTGAAGAGGACACTAAAGAACACCTGATTCTGGAAAATCATGCCACAACTGTCTTGAGAGTTTGATGGGCCTAACATTGTTAGGGACATAGACTCAATCTCGAAGTAAAACATCCTTACATCTCAAGCAACAACTATGTACTTGTGAAGAAAGACACTAAAAGAATGAAAGTTTAACTGCACAACTAGTCTGAAAAAATACATTTCTGGCATCAGAAACCATAGGTCTAACATAAACATTGTCAAAAACAGAGATAAATTTTGCAACTAAGACAAAAACATATACTCTTCATCCACAAAGATTCAGAGAAAAAACTTGAGGCTCATCAATAATGACAGCAGACTAAAAATTAAAAACTGTCTATGTGTTCTCTAAACTAGATTGCACCTTGTCTGTTTGAATGCAATTAATGAAGCAGACAACAGGGCAACATGAGTAACAGGAATTAGCAGGAACTATGATTTTAAAGATGAAAAGAATACTAAAACTATTAAGACTTTCCTATTTCCATTCCAGAATTCTCAAATAAATAATATACTAATACATCAAAAATAGATTGTGTTATTTTATCCTGATAGCTTTCTTTGATAAGGCAATTGATTTTTTGAGTGGAAAAACCACAGTTGGTCTAACCTATCTAGATTTCAGAGGTTCATGTGATACAATATGGCATTAGAAATTGTTATTTAAATGGGAGAATATGTGAATTAGTGCAAGAATTTTAAAATGAGTAAGGAACTGATAAAAAGAGAATAATGGATTAGTGGTGAAAATTAACGTTAGAGAAAAATTCCTACCAGAGTACCTCAAGGAATTCTATTGGGATTTGTGTTTTTCAATAATCTTGCCTCAAAATGCAGGACTGTTTTAATGAGAAGTGCAAATGACATATTTAGGAGTTACTGTCAGAGGACTGGAATATCATACCTGGAGAACTATACAACCTCGAAAAAGATATTAGACTGCTGTCTGCTACAGACTTTCTAGTTTCTTTCATTGTTTTATCTTAAGCTTGACATTATTCCATGAGAACAAACAAAAAACCCCAACAACCACTTTACAACTCCTCTACAAATCCTATCTCCATTTTTGCCGTATATCCCCGAGAGGTTACTCGCATGTCATAGTTACCTATATACCAGAACCCATGCTGTTATTTGTCCAGCAATGAAATGTCTCTAGAATTATGACACTTAATCCACAATGCTACACAGACTACACAGGTACTTAGATAGGTAACATGACAGGTACATTTTCTTGGGGAGATCTGTCAACAGCATTTTTCTCTTCATTTGGCATGCCCTTACAACACAAAACAAACCTGAAACAAACCTTCAAAAGGGATACTGTACAAGCATGACATCATTGTTTTATTAAATATCTTTTGTTGTTGTGGGATTTAAGTTACTTGGGACAACCAAACATTTGGCCACTCTTGGTGCTTTTATTTCAATATGGCAGTGAAATGTTTCTGCCAAAACCAGCAGCTATGATTAACAGCAAAATTAGCTCATGATTAATTTTCATTACCAGATTATTTAGCTGCATGCTGCAGAAAATTGTACTTAATTTTATATGTAAAATCAATATTCATCTCAACTAGAAAGGAACAGCAATAAACACCTGCACCACTTGTTCAAGGACACATGAGGCAAATGTTGAATGTGATGAATATTTCCCTATCAAATTTATTTCTTTTAAAATGTTTTGGACTCAAATTCCTGTCAGAAAGAGGTATCAGTGTAGCTTACTAGCAAAGACATTCCCTGAGGAAGTACAGAGGTGCCTTTTTAAAAATCTAACACCATTTGTTTTGTTTACAGTTCTTGGCCAAAGTCACTAAAACTGTAATACAAAGACTTTCAGTAGCCAACAAATGTGTATGATCTAAGTAACAAAACATATTCTTTTCATGTTTTACATCACCTGAATCTACCTGTTTCCATGTACACACAAAAAAACTTTCAGTTTTTAGAAATTACCAAGAAGACTTGTATGCTAAAAAAAAACCCAAACCAAACAGATCTGGCCTCCTTATTAAAAAAAAAAACAAAAAAAAAACAAACAAAAAAAAAACCCTAAAACAAACAAACAAACAAAAACAAAAAAAAAATCCCAAACCAAACCCCAAACAAACAAAAATAACCACCCCCCAAAAAAAACCCACAAAACCCCCCATCCATCAGTTTCTGAATAATCCAGTAATTTTATTTCTTCTGCGTATTAACATGAAACCTAGAAAAATTTTCCCTATGAAAATCTCTTAATGGCAAAAGAAAGGAATGTCTGGAATCTGAGATCAAACAGAGGGGGAGGAATAGCTCAAAATGTGATGAGGGTTGGTGTTATACAAAATCAAAAGCACTGTCCTCGAAGATTATTTTTCATTGTATAGCTAAACTAATGTGTGATAGACTGACTAAATAGTAACATATGAGAGAGTAGCGCTCCTCAAGCTGTTAGTTTATAGAGACAGCATGAATATGGATTTCTACATGTGATACCAGCCTATTACAGGAGAGACCTGGGGCATTGGTTTTCTGTTTCTCCCTCTCTCTGTTTCTCCTTCTCTCTTACTGTTGTGAACACTGTATATTTCTATGCAAAAAGAATGGAAATTGAATTTATCTAGTTATCAGAAAATTCTACTTTTGGAATGTACTATGTGGTTATGTATGCATCAGTGAACGGAACAGGGCCAGTGCACAGAGCTGGGCAATGCTATGCAACCGCCCACACTGTTAGATTACTGGCACCCCGTCTTGGCATGTTTTTCATTCATAGCCAGTAGGTCTCTCCTTGGCACCATGCACAGTTTGCAGGAGTGCTCAGCAGCAGCCATGTCCAATAGACAGGTAGATAAACTACCATCCTGTGCTCAGAGGGTGACGGTGTGCTCCCTGATCCTTTACTGCTTAAGCAATAGCCACCAGTGGTGGCCAGGATGGCTGCATCTGGCTTAAGTTGGACTTTGGGGAGACAGATAACAACACAATAGTTAAGGGCTAGTTGAGCATGCGCCAACCAAAATACGGCTAGTATGCAAATATGACAATAAATCAGTCATCTTACTCCATAAACAGTGGACAGCCCAGGCCCCATTGAGCTCTCCTGCATGGCAGCAGGCTGCACGCCAGGATCTTCTCTTGAGTAGGGACATCTCTCAAGGTTATTCCTCAAGGTTAAGAGATGCCTTGTTGCAATACATTCTTGGTAAGTGATTAATAGTGTACTAAACTTTGAAATCTTAGCTAAGTGATACAAAGGATTGATTGCGCACATATAATCCTTTAGACATAAAGCATTGATCAAGTCTGGGACTAGGAGTGGATCCAACCACACTTAGACTTCCCTCTGAGAAGGTGTTCAGAATGCAAGGGGGTCCTCTCCAAACCTTGTGACTCGACCAGAGGGTTTCCCTGGCAGTTTTGTCTGTCCCTGTTCTCTATGTAGTAAATAATCAAGTGTACCTTGCCATCAAATCTTGTTAAACCACTGCCACATTTAGTATCAAACTTTGTTAAATCACTGTTTTACATCAATAAACATATTGCTACTTCTCTCCGACAAGTGAAGTGCATAACTCTATCCATGACAGAGGGGTAAGACTACAGCTGTACAGACACAAGCTGTGCCACACTGCTTGCCCAGAAAACAAAGAAAACAAACCTTGACTTTTTCCTCTGCTAATAAAGCACCACCTCCTCAGGAAGCTCATGGCTAAGTTTAGCCCTGCCCTGCCTTTAGCCAGCACAGCCAAGGATGCTGATCGGAGAATCTGGACAGACCAGCAATCCTCAACCAACAGACCAGTCTTTTACAATCAATAAAATCAAGTTCAAGCAGTGCTTTCATAATATGATTAAAAAAATAAACAAAGCAACCAACTCCCTAGTGTATTCCCATACAACTGCAGGCTGTTTTCATTCAGAACTGCTATACGGATGATAGCAGCACACTGTTAGCAAAATACTGCCATGGTTTTTGAGAGGCACTGAGGCTTTATCTTAATACACAAAATGGACAAAGGCCCATGAAATGGTCTTGTTCATATCCATAAAACTGAACTCTCCCCCTCTCGCAAAGTCAGAGGGACCTTGTTCAGACTGGCAGCTGGGCATGGTCTCTGGCTCATGTTATCCTTTAGCCATTCCCAGGCACTCTCTTGGCACAACTGTGTCAGAGATATGCTAATTATTAAAACAGTACAAAAACCATATGCCACTGATTAAGTCCAGTCCCTATTTTGGTAAATACTGTAGACATACTTATTTTGAGATACTAAAAATGCCTGTCTCTGACACTGTTTCAATTAACTTTCTGATTTTGCTACCTGCCATCTTTATCCTTCATTAAAAATCATTTACAATATGACTGGAAGAGTGAGAAAAAGTCTGTTTATTATTTATAGCGTGTTTATTATTTGTGAAGATCAGTGACCATGCTAAAACTTTCTAGTAGTATCCACAGACTCTTTTCTTCCATGAGAATATAATCAGAAAAATAGACTAACTGAGGTTGAAGGAACTTGCTAATAATAACACAACATTTCTGTTCACTGGAAACAAGTAAGTAACAGTCACTGAAATGGAGAGTTGAAAGAAACAGCGGCTATCACTTCATTGTGTTCAAAATACATGGGTACCTACAAAAGGTATTTACTTACGAATTCAAAGATTGTGTTTTCTGGTGATGTCATAGTCCAATAAACTTCCATAAATACTTACCAATGCAGAGAAACAACAGACTGCATTTATTTTGCAAGGAGGAAACTAAAGTAATGAAGTCTGACTGAACACCCCTTGCTCACATAATGCTCATAGTAATGCTAACACCAACAGTCTGTAGGAGATTAAGTGATAATCTGAGTAGGCAAGTTGTCTGAGTCCCTCATGAATAAATTTCTTACGCAATTCACCCGCATAGATTACAAATGAAAGTAACCTAAAGACTGTTAACGCTTACAGAGTTCTTCCTATTGGAAAAGGTATGATCAGCATAGAGAGTATTATAAGCAAAAGAATTAAAAGACTGAAATGTAGATATCAAAATTATTAGAAAATGAGACAGGAAGGTTCTACCACAGTACTGATACTGTCCCCATGTCAGAAACTCAAGTTGACTTCAGTGGGGATTGCCATCATTCAGTTCCACCTAAAATTAGGCAAAATAAATTTTAATATGGCATCAATTTTAATACAATTTATTCTACAGTACTTCAGAAAACATGTGTTACACCTTCTTCACAGAGAAAAATGCTAACACATCATCCTTAACAACTGAAGAGCCATCTGGAAGATTATACTTGCAGTGTAAGCATACACATCTACTGGCTGCTCTTTCCTTATATAGATCTGCAGCTGCTTCACAAATACTGGTGCAGCGGCTTCATCAGCACACAGAAGGTCCCCAGAGGTCTTCAGCTGCTCTGATCTTTGTGGCAGGTTTTATTTTAAAGCCTAGGGAGAGTGCTGGCTGGCACCGAAGTCCATGTCACCCACATAGTGTTCCTTTCAGTCTGTCTTGGGTTCTGCTGTCCATTATGGTCCTCAGGATGGACAACCTCACTGGCCTTTCCGCTATCAAGTCATAGAAAAGACTTTTGATCACTGGTGCCATAACCTGCTGATCAACAAGACTTGTGACCTGCTAACAGTCCTCCTGAAATAGCACTGTTTGTTATCCTCTCTGCATCAGTGTGAACTCTAAAATATGGGGTATCTTGAATGTCTATGCCTCAGTAACAAGTTTATGCAACATAGTAAGTATGTGTCCCAAGTTCCAAAGCAAAAAAGGAAAAATAAAGCAAAAGCAATTTATTGACCTACATACATATAGGGGGTAGGATTTAATGTACATGCTGGCTTCCTTTCCTACATACTACATCACAACAGAAAACACTTGTGTGTCTTCAGTTTATTCCCTGCACACTGTTCGTTTACCTGAGGAGATCGTCTTTCACATGTGGCACTCCCAGCAACCACTGCTGGTGAGAAGTTCAGGTCTGAGACAGAAGGCCAAGTGAGTTGAAGTCACATCAGAAAACTTCCCAAATGCCAGGATGCTCACAGGTAAGCCATCGCTTCCCAGCATTAAGAATTTCACTTTCACCAAGTTACACCAACACTGTGGATGTGTATAACATATTTCTTAGGGTTTTTTGCCTAAATGAATATAAAGAAGGCATTTATAAAATACTTCTCATTCTTTAACAAAGGAAATACTGCAACAGCTAAAATACATGTTTTTATAATGACTGATTTCTTTCCAATATGTGAAACTCCAATCCACCATTCAACACCCCTTTGACTTCTCTTCCTCCTCAAAACCACCTTTGTGATTCTTTCTTGCCTGGGATGCTTCATATAGCTCAGCTGACAATACATACTGAGTTTTTATAAAAACTGTGCTGAGAAGAACTTCTGTATTTACTAGCTGTGGTCTTTTCAACTCTCATACTAATGTGACATCAAACAAAGTCTACATTTAGATGAAGTGCTTGTTTCTGAACTGGATACTAAAAGGTTTATGTCCAAATTGCACAATTTTTTATTATGCAGGGGCTGTGAAGACACTGTCTATTCTATGCTTCTTTTTCAAGTAGCCACCATTTCACTTTACAGTACACTACTGAATACCAATCTTAGTGTTTGGATTAAAATATCTTTGGAAGAAAGAGATTAAATTTTTTATCAAACTTGAAAAATCATAATAAGCTCCTGAAGTATTATCTATTACTATATATTACTAATCGATTTAACAAATTACATCATCATATTCTTCCCTGTGCTTTACTACATTTTATTACAGACAGCAGACAAAGTAACACCTGTATGTGACAGTTTGGGGATCCTGTTATATGAAAAGTACTAAAGATCTATAATATCCTGAAATTTATTTATTTAATTAATTATATT
>NW_009607971.1:0-22666 GCF_000690535.1 Cariama cristata
TCGTGCTGACCATACTTCAAAAATATTAATTTCCACCAACAGTAGAGAATCTGCAACGAGAACCCATCTCAGGAGGTATGACATTCTTTGAAGCACACTCTTCTCATTAATGTGGACTTGGCCTCAAAGGCTGAGCACACCCAGCCTCAGCATGTGTAAACCTCCTTGTTCTCAGTGCTAAAATTGACTTGGACTGTGACCAATTCGCCCATGCATTCGAACGCATCCCCAGCTAGTCTGCGTTCTGGCTGCCATCCCAAGTTTCAGTTGTCACAAAATGCCAACTGAGCATGCTTACATGCACCACTTCCACTTTATTCCAATTAATTTTACAAGCAAATGCACTAGGTAGCCCTCAGAGATTATAAGCAGATTCTTACTGTGTTGAATCAAAGACTAGAGCTGTTAGTGCAAGGCCAAACCACGTGTCTTCCCTGGCCTGTCAGGTGCCCACACTGCTCTCTGGCTAGTCTATATAATTTAAAGTGCTTCAGACTAGGTGAAGTAGCGGAGACTAAAGGGGTAGCCTTGCCTCGCACATCTGCACAATGGAAAGCAACGCTACTGTGACCACAACGGCCTTCCAGATGAATTCCTCATGGGAGAGACTTTTGCTGTCCAAGCCAAATTCAATGTACTTGCAGAATAGGTACCTAGAAAGATGTCAGAAAGCATGTTTCTTTGTCTCTCTTGAGGTTAGTATGTCATCAGATCACATGTAAAAATAAAGTAATTTCCTTGCCCATGAGGTAAACAATAACTCAGCAGTTTTTTAACAGCTTAATATTTTGATGCCACACGGCTTGGCTCTTTATGGGGTTTACCCGCCTGGGGAGCTTCTTTTAAAGCATGCAGGAACATCGCAGTGCTCCTTGGTTTACAGTAGCTAAACGCTTTTCAACAGACTTCAGTGTTAATCTGCTGATAAAATACACTCCCATTTATGTTGGAGAAGATAGGTCAAGAAAAAATATGCATTCCATTTGAATTGAGAGGTGATAAAATTAATGACACACTGTTTTGGGGAAGGATATTAATTTCAGTCTTGGACCAGACGCTTGCAAAATCTGATGTGCTGCATCCCTGTTACAGAGTGTTACTGCACTAGAAAAGCATAGCTCTCAACCACCACCTTTCTCCCTTCAGTTTAGGCAGTCTTTAGTTATTCTGGGCCCAGGGCTTTGCAGACTTTGAAGCTACGGGCAGAAAACTTTAAACTAATTAGAAATTCTAGGGATAAGATGGGGAGGTTACGATGGCCTGCACAGCCTCTGTGGCTGAGGAGATCCATCGCAATGCTGCCATGTCTGAAGGTCCAAGTGTAAAACCTTGTGCTGACCAGCTAAGTGGTGATAAATGTGTGAATGACCAATGTCATTTGGTCCTGTCTTAGGACCTAAAAAAAAAAAAAAAAAAAAAAAAGAGAGAGAGAGAGAGAAGTAGACAAGTTAAAACAACTGATACACAATTAATAGGAAAATATGCATGTGTGGGTCTAAAAGTATACTGCTTATAGTCAGACTGAATTTTGGTTCAAAAGTTTTCCATTTAAAAGAGACTAATAGCTGTGTCCCCAAGTACTAGTTAAATGTTTTTAAAAAAAACACATGTAAATGAGATACTTTGTATGAAAATGTGTTCATTATGGAATCCAGAAGTATGTTAAATCATTTGGAAATGAGACAATGCACATGTGATTTCCCAACATGAATGCCATTTCAAGAACAAATATAGAACATTCTGTCTTGTCATTCCTTTCCTAACAATAGCTAAAATTAATTTTTAAGTTTAGCCATTACACAAAGCATTAGTTAGTTAAAAAATCAGAGGTATTGAAACTACCTGATAACTCATTATTCTAAATTGAAGGGCCCAAGAGCAAAGTCCCCGATCTAGATGACTGGGCTGTACAGTAGATATCTGCAGCCATTAGCACTGTTTTTACTACCAGAATGCTACTGAACGTAACACTACTAGAGTGGCCTTTTAAGGAACTCAGGGCAGTAACACAAAAGCAACTGGTGCTGTTCACTGGACAACACCTTTTTCAAAATACACCAAACTCTTTGAGCTTACGCACTTTCCTGTAACACCCTACACCACTTCCAGGCAAGGAATTTGCCTCTCCTCTTCTGTGAGGCATGGCCAAATGCTCTTCTGGTTGTCTCATCTGAAGCAGAACAGTTCTGCCGGGAAGCCAGATGCAGCATTTCCTTTGGCTTCCCCTATGGGGAAGACGAGTGAGGTGAGATAGTCACTGCCTCTGTTGATGTCTGCACCATTTTCTCCAGTCTGGTTAGAAAGAAGTAGGTTGTCACCCTTCTAAGTCTGCCTGCATCTCTCCTTCACTGTGTGCATGCCTGCGTTACGAGTAAA
Source organism: Cariama cristata (assembly GCF_000690535.1). Lineage (NCBI taxonomy): Eukaryota > Metazoa > Chordata > Aves > Cariamiformes > Cariamidae > Cariama > Cariama cristata. The sequence continues at coordinate 2,377 of NW_009607971.1, forward strand.
TCAGGCTGCCTGCTCTGCAAAAACCAGCAAGGAATTTCCCAAAAACTGGGCTGGTTAAGGTTGGGCAGATTTTGTAGCTTTTCTTCCCGCATCAATTATAATATTGGAAAAAGAAAATCCCACAACTGAAACATATTTTTCTGGATAACCAAGTCCACTGTAATCCCATTCAAGGGCCATTACTAGGTGGTGAAATTTTGAATTTTAGATGTGTAAGTCAAAGTCTCAGTAAAAAAGGCAGAGATACAAGCACCCTGGGAGCGCAGCGAATGAACTGCTGCTTCTCTTCCTAACACAGTCTCTCAATGAGTATTAAGTGGTATCTCCACACAGTAAATGAATGACTGGGACCTCTGCCTACACACTGTACAGGGAACATACCTGGATATACCTGCTGGTTAAGTAAAGTTATCGACTATGATTTAAACCTATTTTCATAAGTCAGTGACATTTTCCATCTGGTATCAGAGGCTGGGATTAGTTTGAAAAACCAGCAAACATACGCAAATTGTGAGTGTGTTGTGGAAATAAAGAACTATCCCAAATGCCAAACTCCTGTTGCAGTATCTCAGCTTTCAAAGATCACAGTGAGTTTAAAAAACATATTTTTATGCTTTATCTGCTTTGCTTGAAAGTAATACTATGACTGCCATAATTATTAAAAATAAGGGGTAAAAACATATGCACTGACTACATTGTATAGTCTGATTCAATGCTTATAATCAACTTCTTTTGTGAGAGACTGAGACAGGAAAGAAAATAAAGATCAGAAGGAAAGTCATAATTTGGACTTTGCCAAGTAGAAATATAGAGACCAGAAGAATTTCAAGATAGCTGTACTCCCCAAAGCTATTTAATTCTTCTTTTGAATGTACTATGATTCCATTTATAATCTGCTAAGAAACTGTATTAAATAATACTTTCTGGTTACAATAACTTCAGATTTTTCTCAATGGAGAATTCTGAAGACAAAATTTGAAGCAAGACAAAAAACAAAACAGAGACATTCAGGCTCAGGTATTTAATTAGCTCCCAATAAGCTTATGTATTTATAACTAAATCTGTCCAACTGTATCAAAGTTTCTCTGGAAATTTTATACTACAGCTGTGCATTCATGCAGAATAAAGATCCTTTTTCTTTCACTGTCATGGCAGTTAAGTCTCAACTGAAATAGATTTTGAGGAGCAGACAACCCTATTAATCCTAGCTATTTTAATCCGGTGACTGATGAAAAGATTCAAGAAAGGAGATGGTTGTTAGTCAGTCAAACAATTTTTAACCGAACTCTGGATGTGTACTGAGGGAGCAAAACCTTTATGCATCAGAAGACAGTTTCTGTTTATGCCTAGTAAATATTAAAGGTGTTAGCAATACCGCCACTTCCATTTTTTCCCCAGGCAGGTGAAAAAGTAAAGCACATGAGCTGGACCAACTCTTTGTAGAAACCGCTGCTGATAGGTTTATAAAGTAGAGCCCTGTATAAATTTCTTATTGAATGCTTCCAACATGAGCAGTCACTGCCTCGTGCCTCATTACCCATTTTCAGTTTACAGCTGAAAGCAAGTTTGTGGTGAGAAAAATATCCTTCAGCTGCACCACCCAATGCATGCAACGCAAGTAGCGCTGCTGATGTAAGCAGTGCCTTACAGGAACAGACGGAGATAATCCATCTGTACTCTCCCCTTCCTTCGCCCTGGTTATCAGCTGCTTCTACTGTGTTTTCAGTAGGCTCAGGACTTTCCCCCTCTCTGTTTTCAGTCTCCTTTGGACTCGTCCAGGCTACAGAATATCTTGTCTCTGTGCTGACTATAGGCTGAAGAGGAGATGGCAGCTGCCAAAGACTCGACATGGGATGGAGGCACGCTGCAGTGGCAGGATTCAGGGGAAAACGGCCAGAAGAGAGCAGGAATTTACCTGCCCCTTTCATTGACGAGATGTATTTGTCATTTGGTCTGCAATCCAGTGAAACTTTTAACCCAGTTGGAAGACCATACTTTAAGAATGTTTCTTCTGGCCTGCATCTACGCCATTTCTTTCTGGAAGTGGACCTAAGCAAAATAATCCTTGCCTTTGTCACCTCAATGACAGTAATTACATCTCAAACCAACTCAGAGTAAGCTGATGTTACTGCAACAGCACCACTTAGTTTAAGGTATCAATTTCTGTTTGGAAAGCCATCTTTCCTCATATGGCAATACAGATTTTTTTTCTGAGTTTTTCATATATAGAAGAGAGGTACTTTGAAACCGAGGCTTATAGAAACTAAATAACAGAGTGACTACACAGTAATGAAATACATTAATTGCATAGATTTCATCAGGAGATTCGGAAGTGACAAACGTTTTTCTTTCCCAAGTAGAAAGTAGTTGACAAAGCACACACTTTCATTTAATTAAAGCACTAATACTGATGCTTATATACTTATTAGTAACTCTGAAAAAATAACAAAGTTCACGGGAAATATGACAATGTTTTTGTAAAGAAAAATGTACTTCTATTTCATACCTGAAATACTGTATCGTCTCCGGCTGTTTTCAAATCATCTTCCTTCCCAATGATTTTCTGCAGCTGTATTTGTTAAAACATGAAAAAAAACACAGGGAAATTACAAATTCAGTCTTACAAGAGTCTCTTTTTTCAGAAACTTGCATTAAATTCACCTTTTCTTAATTACGCAGTCACTACATTTCTGCAAGGTTCCCTAGTCATGACAAAACATTCGCATACTTAAGTAGATTTTGCTATTCAGACACACTGTTTCTCAAGAATGCATTCTCTACCGTGGTTAATACAGCCAAGCAGAGCATATGAATCTCTCTCTTGCAGCCCAGCACTTACTCTAATTTTAGGGGAGATTTTCTTGCACTAGGAGCTTAGCATTCACTCCATAAGATTTTGAAACTCAGGGGTATAACATCAAGGGTCATTTGGGAAATAACAATTATCCTGTGATTTTCATGCTGTCCTCCTAGAGAGAGCTTTGCATAGTCCTGCTACAGACATAGAATCATAGAATCATAGAATCATTATGGTTGGAAGAGACCTCAAAGATCATCAAGTCCAACCGTACACCTGATGCCACCCTGTCCACTAAACCATGTCTTGAAGTGCCACATCTAGACGTTTTTTGAACGTCTCCAGGGACGATGACTCCACCACCTCCCTGGGGAGCCTGTTCCAATGCCTAACAACTCTAATGGTGAAGAAGTTCTTTCTAACGTCCAGCCTGAACCTCCCCTGACGCAACTTGAGACATGGTCTTCTAGACATGAAAAACATACCTGTTCAAATGAGGTACTATACAACTAACAATACAGAATATTTTAATTCAATAAGCAAATGTATTTTCGCAACTGGTATTAAGCAGAATGCGGTTTGAGTTTCCCCTCCACCCCACAAATAAATGAATCTTGACTGTGTTAGCTCAGAAGATTTTTAGAAGTACTGAAATGACTCACATGTAGAAACGTAACTTCCCCTGTCCCAAGTAGAGATTTAAGGTAATATAGAAAGTGCCTTAATTTGCAGCACCTCAAACGTATCTCAGCTGAAAGGTTTCTTTGACTGTATTTTAGATTGGGAGGTCAACACTGCCACAAGAATGAGTGATTTAACACAGCACAAGGTGTACCTACCTTTCACAGACATTTGCATGAATCCTCAGAAGGACAGCAAAAATGAAAGAATAAGGGACTTATTACATTTCAGGTATAGACATGGACTTACATCGATCACTCTGGATTTGGAGACTTTCGGAAAGATGCTTTTAAAGCTCAAGGCTTTTGAAGCTGCTGGTTTGCTTCTCAAGTATTTCTGAGTGATTTCTCAGCCTGCCCATTAAAAGTGGGCAAAAACCCCATGACCAAATTTGCACAGCCATTATTTTGTGGGGTTTTCAAATCTCTTCTTAGGGCTTTATTTTTTCCCTTTTTTTGTCCTGTTCTTCAGAGAAGCAATATGGGCTTGTAAGTAGTGAGCAGGAAAAAACCTGCTAACTGTTCGTGTTGCCAAAGGTCTTCCCTTAGCCTTCAAATTTTGACTAATTCACCTGTTCTGCTTTTTCATAGCCTTGTTTTTTGAATTCCTTAGGATAGTTACTTTCTATTATTACTTTTGAATGGAATGCCTTGACAGTATTTATCAAAATAAATACTGTAAAACAAGACGATTAAACAGTACCAGTTCTTCCAAGTTTCTCCAAATTCTTTCTATTTTTGACCACTTACAAAACAACTGACTAGTACAGTAAAAGCATTATGACTTTCTTCATAGCAAAATAGCAATATAGAGCTCTGGATAAAACCACAACTGCTTGTCCATATTCTCACTGAGAAATTACATTTTTTCTTACCTGAAAAACCTATCTTTTGCTCATGCACAAGAAATACAACTGCAAATACTTTCCAAACAAGACAAAATCTTGGTTTTTCTTTCGGATTTTATTTTTCAATGACTCTTAAAAAAAAAAATCTGCAGAGATTACTAAAGAGCACAGACACACAGTGTAATTTTTTTTTCCACAAGAGTACTGGGAGATTTAGTTTATTGTTTTCTTACTCTGTATGTAAATCCTTATAGTGCTTGAAACTATTTCCAGTAGTTTGCAGATTTTTTTCCAGCACAATGTAGCAACTACTCACACAGGGAGAAGAATTCTGCGCTGGAGAAATGGACCCTAATACTCAACTGCTCCATGTAACATTTATCTGTATTTAATATTTATATCTGTTCATCACTGCAAGACACTAATGGCTAATTCAAAGATACTGAGAACTATTATGCACAACTGATGACTCTCTATTACAGACATACTAAGAAGTCATCTTGCCTGAAGACGACAAGAGCTGGCAGAAAGGCTATGTCAGCCTTAAAAAAAACAAACCACCAAACAAAAAACCCGTGATTTTGCATCTTCCAGTTGTCTCAGAGAGATCAGTGCCTGGGGATGCTGCAGGACTGCAGAGAGGTTCTGTACCAAAGCCCCACAACTGCTGACAGTGTCGGGTGGTCGGGTGCTGGTTCGTTCAGCCCTAGATGAAACTCTGCAAATTTTTGTGTGCTGTCCGCTGTCGAGGACAAGTGTACAAAGACAGTCTATTTAGAAAGTCTAAATCACATAGCTCTTGCACGTGCCATCAGAGTTACCTTACCTCCATTCCCACTAGTTTTGAACTGTCATTAATTTTACTTGGAAATCTTTCGTCAGGACGGAGTTAGGGAAATTCCTCACTTGCTGGGGATTTTGGGATCTTGGGTAGCCTTATTCTTGATGGGAGGTCTCAGGTTAATGTGCATGGGTTATTACGTGCACACGTCTGGAAATCCCCCTCACCAAGTCTCATGTGAATGTCTTGGAAGCGCAGAGTTCACAGAATTATCTTGCTGTCCTCACAAAGATGGAGATAATATAGCTCTGAGAAACAACTCTTTGCACTCTTGCAGGGGCTGATTAAAGGATGGCATGCCATTTTTGCCACCGCTTCTCCACCCCAGAGTTGCAGGGCAAAGCAACAAGTCCTTACAGATGCCCACCTCAAAATACAGATTGCTGTGATTTTGGGGCCTAATGCTGAAATGCCTCTTGTATTGTGAATGCTTACCACTGCAACACGGATGAAGCAGAAATTAAAAACACACTGGCTTGAATACAAAGAATTAGGAAGGAGAGAGAACCAGAGTCCATCCCTGGGAAGGGACAGACTTTTAACTCCTACAGGGAAGGAGGAAAATGTGCACAGAAATGGAAAGGCTATGGAGGACAAGATAAAATCTCTCTTTGAAGACATGGACTTGCATTCAAGATCTCCTTTCCTGAACATTCAGTTATGTTTACCGAAGAGCACTGAACCTACTGGGAAATCCTGTGTCCGGCACTCCCTCAGTGCCCGACCCACACAAGTCTGAACAGCCTACCTCCATCTCCATCACGTGCAGCAGGCACCAAGGACTTGGGCTGTAGAGTCTGCCTGTCACCCTTCTCCCTTCCCTGAGCGATTCACGTGACACATCTCGTGCCTGTTAATCCACTAACATGCGAGAGTTGAGACATACGCAATTCAAAGAATGATGGACATTTTGCAAACAAAAAGGCAAAGTTTTTACCTCAAAGAATTTGCAGTCTAGATCAACAGATAACGCAGATGTACACAGACGTCTAATCAGTAGGTAATGGATGGGAAGCAGGGAGAAGAAGAGGTGACAAAGCGAGAGAATGAAGTAGCACTGAAATTTCTTTTCTGATCACATTCTGCTTACAGTAACTGCCTCCTAATCACTGCTTCTTCTCTGTGCTTTTCCACTGCCCTTTCCTTACATATGTTTCCTGATATTATTGTCAAATATAGCCTGGAAATAACAATAGAATAGTTCAGATGTGTTTTCCTGAGGTGCCAACTGGGCCAAGACAAATGACAGATTAGCCGCACAACTTACTAATTTATTAGATATACAGAAGCTTTCTATGATGCATACAGAACTAGAGTATACAGAGATTAATGCACGTACATTTTTCCAGATTCTTACAGCCCCAAACTTTTATTTTTAAACCTAACCTATAAAAATCAAGTTTTACTTTAAGAGAGTCACCACTTCTAAATGTTAAGTAAACAGTCACGTGAGAAAATGCATCTTTTGACTAGCTTGCATCCTGTGGGACTTCTTTGAATTTAATGATTCTTGTCAGTTGACATAGCAATTTATGGTTTTTTTACCACTCTATATTAATTTATCAATACAGCTCATAAAGGAAATGCAAAGTAACAATCTATCTAACTAGAATAATTTTGATTTAATTTGTTTGCCTCTACAGAAATCAAATTATTTTTAATGATTTGTCTAATGTTTTCACCTCTACTTTTGATGACTATCTGTTGTTCATGCTGGCTGATTCAATTAGAATTACCTGAAATGGGTAATGGATATTAAATATATGACATACTGTACATCTCCCCAAGAGAGCTGTGCTGTATTTCTGCACGAATCTCCTTATCTGCTTCCCTGACCCAGTACCTATGTAAAGGAAGTACTGCTAACACGGCACTTTGGGGCAGAGGCACTACAGGCTGAACGCGGTCCCTTGTGTTCATGGACTTACTCTCCCCTGTAACACGCTGGTTTGCAGATGAACAATACAGCCGTAACAGACATATTTCGGTGATCAGGGCACTGCTACTCTGATAAAAATTCACTAGGATTGTACTGGGTTTAGCAGGTTAAAAATACAGGCTTTAGTTAGCAGCTGATTTCTTTTTAATCAGCAGAATAATTAACATTTTAGCAGAGCAAATTCTTCAAGCTTAAAAGATTCTGTGTATCAACGAGTGTGGGGTATCTGCAGGCTCAGCTACGGGCTTCTGGGAACACTGTCTTGGCAAACAGTCTAATTTCAAGTATTATTTTCAAATAGTACTACGAAGTCTAAAAGTATTTTTACAATATTTTAAAATACATTTAAGTATGACTCATCAATTGTAATCCTGCTGAGAGATAATTCACTGAAAAAATGGCTTGATCAGTGCAAAACACATGCGTACAGCTACTGTATCATTAATTCAGAGTTTAAGGCTATGAAAATACACTTAAATAAATTTTTGGTAATTTCTCTATCAGCAGGTGCATCTTTATAGATTCTATGGTTCTCTAGAGTTGTCGCATTAATGATCATCTTTAACTTAACCCTAGTGACAGAAAATAATTTGCATTGCAGTAGCTATTTCAAGTTCTTATAAAATTGTTTCTCTAGTCACCTCCAATATGAATGAAGGACCTGAATTAAGCTGAGGAAGTCTATTAAAAATTACATTTGCTAATTTTGCATGTGACTTCCGACAAGAAGTATTTAGTCAACAGTCTCCCGTTAAATACTTAGAAGTTGAATAAGCTATATAATTAAGCCTGTTCTTCTTTAAAACATCAGAGAAAGATTTTCTTCATTTAAGGATCTGCCTTTCTCTCTCATATTTTATACAAAATATGGGAAAAACTGCTGCTACTCTCCAAAGTGTGAATTGGTAAAAGACCTGTGCAACAGCAAACAAAATTCATAAAAACCAAGAGAGGTTGGTGAATTAAAAAAATTATTCAAAATATTTAGAAAATAAAAGACTTTTCCAGATTATTTAAATTGGCTCATGGGATTAAGGGACGTGCATCAAGTCCTACCTTCCCAGCAACAGACTTTTAGATACAAGTCAAAGGTAACATTTATAAAAGTGGATTCAAATACGATAAGTACTTCTATAGCAATGCTTTGGTACGTGCTGCTTTCATATAAAGTACTTTAGTAAGGATGTGATCATAGATTGGACTGAAAACCAGGCTTGAAGATTTTAATGAATCTGTAAATGCTTTAAAATTAATATGCCTATAAATACACATACCTTAAAGAATTCTTTCTTTTCAACTTGTTCATTGCCATCTGCATCCAACATTTTAAAGGCAATCTGAAATCCAGTCTGGGGTTCTGCCACAAATTGCAAAAGAACTTTATTGTAAATACAGACACGTACACACTTACACTAGTACTTAAATATTTAATGCAAAAGGAATATTGCCTATTCTCCATTGTTATGCATGTCCACGATACTACCAGTAAACCACACATACCTCCTCCAATATAAGCAAACTTTTAAAACACCTTTTTACTACCATTTCAAGGGATAATTAATGCAAAGGCAAAGCAAGAAATGCCAGCAGTGCCTAAGTAAGCCACAAATGTCCATTGGATCCCAATGACTGTGAAAACGTTGTCTGTCCTACTGTCCTGGTCTCGGATGTTCTCTGTAGCTCTTCCCATAATCCCATTTCACTTCTGAAGTCTAGCTCTGAAGTCTTGCTTTCCTTTTCAGGTGAGAAGACTGGAAAGTGCCTTGAGAAACCAATAATTACTCCCCAACTGGCTGAAAGAGCTAGTGTACTCCTCAGGCACTTCTTGCACGCATCCCTGTTCGCCAGTATTTGCAGTCTTCCCTAGCAAGCAGACCGATCTTGCCAGTGCCGCCACCTCCCTCAGCTCCGGCTCCTGCTCTGCTAGCCCCAGGCCTATTTTTTCTTCCCTTCTCCTTCCTCCCTAAACAACGCACTCAGATGTTACTGAGATGTAATAAACCACTCTTTCTGGCCTTTCTGGACAAAAGTATGTTTTGTAGGACTCCCATCGAGCTGATTTTTTTTAGGAATTTTATAGAATTTTACCCTGCATTTCCTTCACCAAGTAGATGTTTCTTTTCAGCACAAAAAGGTAATGAGTTCTGAATCTTGCAGGCGCTATAAACCCACGGTGTGTTTTGAGCTCCTTCCCACAATTTCCTGATCTTACTTTGCTTGCAGGAGGTGGTCTCGCTCATTAGGAAGCCCACACAGGAGCAGCATGCCGCTGAAACGTAGTTACAGTTCACTGCAGTAGCAAGCACTTATCCCAGTAATTTCTGGTGCAGGCGAATTAATTTCACAACCCAGTGAAGTCAGGCATTAATATGAAAGTCACAGACTTATCGTCTCTAGAATATACTCATGTTTCCAAGAACAATGTTGGACTCACAAGGGCAGTGACGCAGTATCTCTAAAAAACTCTAATGCCTTTGGAGTTTTTCTTTTGGAAATATATTCTTCCAGCTCCATTCCGTAAAGTTTTAAGTCTTGCTTTTTTTTAGAGAACCTTTCTGGAAAGGAAACAAGTTAAAGAAATATCCCGTTCCTTTTAAGGTATAACAAGATGGTCAAAGAAAGTACTATTTTTACATTTTAGAAAGAACTACATCTTCAGCAGCCAACTACTGTTCTCTGTGGAGCAACCTTGTGATGCCGGGATATTTTAGAAATGCTGTTGCAATGTGCATAGCAGAGCCCTTCCCCAGCAACTGGGTTATAATAATGAAAACTGGCTTCCTTTCCATGGAAATGCCACACGCTAAATTTGTGTTACTAGTACAAAGGCAAGAAGAGCCTATCCTATAACATATTTAGAGAATAAAAGTAATTGATGTATTTAATAGTAATTCATACCATCTGTGTTGCAATTTTCAGATAAGAGAGCTGTTACTGAAAATACAGGACCTAAAGCTGCTCATACTGTTCAGAGATGACATACTTATCTGCTATGATGTAACCCCAAAGGTATGTGTTTGTAAAATAAGCATAGTTCAAAGACTACCTCAGACGTATTTGTATTTAATTAGAATCAGGCAAAATTCCAAAATCTGAACAGAAAAGCTTCATCTCAGCTGTGAGTGTAGGTTAGACTTAGGTGCTTCCCCTCCAACTATTCCTCCGTTGACCAAGCTGTCAACTTGCATGACTGGCTAACTGAAACGAAGCTCCATGAAGCAATTGCCGGAAATGAAATTCAATAGAGCACTGGAAGAAAAAAGATAGCGATGGTGCAAGGCACACAGAAAAGAGAAAAGGGGATCACAGGGGGCAAAATAAAACCTTTGTTTGCCACAAAATTCCATTTTCAGGTTCGGTGTTGTTACAGACAGGGCTTTTGTACGAGGCAGTGTGGTCTGGTCAGCAGAGTCCTGGAACTGGGACTCTGGAAAATTGGTGCCTCTTTTCCCGTTTCCCTACTGCTCTGTTGGTGACTTAGAAGAAGTCACTTAAATATTAATGGCTGCTTTAAAAAACCCTTCACATTAATTCTCACTAGTGAGAGGGACAGGTTGTGGAAGTGGGGGCTGACTGACATGGGATACTTGTTCGGCAAAGACAGAGGCACCAACGCTTGCTAACATTTGCTTTCAAACTGACTGGTATGATAACCTTCTGTGTAACCAAAGCAGCCACGTTAGCACCGCATTTTTATCCTGCATCAAAAGGTGCCTTTGTTTTTGCAGTTCAATACATTCCTATATAAAATTGGGAAAAATAATGTTACTTGATTGTCTGGAGAACTGGAACAACTTGCTCTGATACTGCTTCAATTTTCTAATTGTTTCAGCCAATAAATCAGCATGAATTTACTTTAAGCTGTCATAGATTTTTAAAGAAATAGAATCTTTGGCACCTATTTCTGCAACTTTAATTAAGGTATTTTTCTGAAGTTATAACATGGCTGTTGTGATTGCCCTTTTTTAAAAAAATACCTCTTTTTTGAGATGCCACAAATATTTTAGAATCAGCTTTCTAACTGGGCTAGACTCTTGTATTAGTTCTGATTTAAAAAACCACTTGAATGCATGGTATAACTCATGTTCAAGGTGCATGTACCACTGGACAGTCCCTACTAGTGAAACAGTATATTTGATGTTACACAGATTATCTTAATGCTATATACTATTTAATGCTGTGTACTAGCTGAAGTTTCCTAAGAGATCACCCTTCACACCGCGTAGTCGGAGCTAATGCAGTTCTGCTGAGAAATGACCTACGTTGCAAAAGGGCTACCTGAACTGTGTGAGAGGTCTGTACCGATGGTCGTTATCTGTGAAGGCGGGACATACTCTCTTCACCCTCTGGAGACCAACGTTACTTGTTCGTACTACAGCGGGAGAGAATGGATTTGTAGAGCAAGGAAAATCTGTCAAATTTTTTAAGCCCCTGCCATGGACCTCGCAGCCACCGAAATGACGAGGCTCAAGTATCTACAGTCCATTGGGGTAAGAACGACTGCTTCCCTCTCTCCTGTCCCCATCCACTGGTACCATGAGATCCTAGTATGCCTGGTTTTGTCCCTTGCTTAAAATGTTAGACCTGTGTAAGTCAGTCAAACAAGACTGCATGTGGACTATTACCTGGACACGCACGTGGACCACTTCACTACTAGCCTAAGGGTCTCACTGCGCAATGCTCATTGCACACACCTTCTCTCAAATCTCGGTATTTTGCGGCATCACCCATGCTTCATCAGAACAGCACAGGGAGGTGGCAAGCATGGCACAGAGTAAGTATGGGTACTGAAACCCAGAAAATCCACGATCACCTCCACACGCAATAAAAAAAATGCCTGCTGTTTGCAGATAAAGCAAGTACCAAACAAAAAAGATTTTAAAAAACACGTCTGAGAGAGAAAAAGGAAGAAGGCAAAGGAGGGGGCAGAAATACATGCAAAGTACTTGGAGGAAATAAAGTCAAAAGGAACAGAGGGGAAAAAAAAGATTAAAAAGTCAAACAAAAAGACACTGCAGAATTCTGCTGCTTATGTATATACTCCATCGTGTATCTGAACGCATGAATAATAGGCAACAACCCTTCAGACACCACAACAGCTTTTTACACCACTGCAGGGGCTAGAACGTTAATGTCTCATTATCCAAAATGACTATGGCTACTGTTCAGAAGACAAATTATTTATCTTCCCCCACTGTCGTTCTTCCCCTTACATTGTTCCCTTACATTCCCCAACATCGTTGGTCCCGTAACCAACGTCTCCCCTCCCTCAAAGTCTCCCGAGAGACTTTTCTGATCCCATGGTGCAGGGATTATCATGATTTTTGAAGTACTGCTATGCACCAATGATGACACTATGGAAGTAAGTTGCAATCTATTAAAGTTATCTCTGTTTATATTAATGCCTTATCACTCTACATACAATAGCTCTTTACGTTAATATAGTTCTTTATTATAATGTAGACATTTTCAAAAAATATCAGGAAAAGTTCCTGGAAAGCTGTCAGCAGCTGAGTATTAATGCATATGTATTTTAAAGATATAATACTTACTCGTAAGGATTGTCAGCAGAAATAGGTACTCTGCATAAGATATTAACCCTGAAACAAAAGAGTTAAAAATGACTTGCAAAAAAACTCCCAAAACTTATAGCAAGACTTAAAAGGTCAAATCTTATAAATATAAAAAAATGTCATTTAACATTGTATAAATAGGTTATTAAAGTAAGCCACGTTATTATTTAATAAAGTTTTTACTTCTGTTTTTAGTGCTGTGAAGGTAAAATTCCCTATCCAGAGACTCATCAATGTTCACGTCTAATCAAGAAAGCAAGGTTTATTTGGTATTAATACAAGGCCTACACTAAATCTTTGGATTCTCACTGAAAACATTCAATGTTTATATAAAAGGCAAATAAATTAAATGCGCTTTGTCACATTTAGTACCTGGGAGGAGAACTACTCTAACATTCCCCTGAAGGATCAAAGCCCTCCATCCCTTGGCAGGCCCGCGAAGGCAGGGAACCGCTTCCCGCTCGCTCTCAAGGGGAACATGGCAACACGCAAAGCTGCCAAGCTGCGAGATTGTGCTGATAGTACTGCCGGGCCGCCCGCCAAGAGGAGGCTGATGCTTTTTTTGTTGTTTTTTTTTTTTTTTAAATAGGAACATGTCCTTTCTACAAGGTGAAAGTATTTTCCCCCCTTTTGAAGGAAAATTCCAGTGTTTTCCTTTGAAATACCGCCTTAAGTGAAAAGCCTGAGCAAACACAAAGAGGTGATAGCGTCAATACAGAGCATAAGAGCTAAAGATAGAGAGCGTGCAATGAGGGTGGTTAAACAACAGAATCTGAACCATCTGCCCTGCAATCGTGTTTGGAGAAAAAATGTAAAGGGCTTTTTTATTAATCACTTTTCAAAATAACTGAGCTACTTTTAACTTGTGAGCTAAACATTGTATAATGCTGAAGCTGCTTAAAATAATGAAGTTCAAACATGCCTATCTGTGCAAAGATAAACTATTTTTTAAAATTTATATTTAGTTAATTGATAGATAAGGAATCCACTTAAGCTTCAGTGATAAACAATTAACTTCTGATAAATTACTATGCAGAGCCAACAGCATTTGTATCTGACCTCAGCTAGTGACTTAACACTTTATGTTTTAAGCACCAGAGTTTAGAAATATTAAATTGCTGAATGCAATTTAATGCTGAAAATCCAAGAACAAGTCTTAGCTAAAGACAGGTCCAACGCTGATCCTGCTGCCAACTCACTCTGCCTCCGTATCTCAGCTTTCCTCTCCATCAAAATAGGGCGATTCACCCCATTATCCAGCAGGCATCATGTGTAAATCGGCACAGTACTACAGTCATACAATACACTGTGGAAATAAAAAATACTTTCATCTGAAAGATTTAGTTTTGCTTACAAGTTTTAGGGTTACTGCCATTGCAAGAATGTAAATCATTATTTGTATTGCTGTAAAACTTGGAATCGTGTTCCTAGACAAAGCATCCAGGATTTCTACAAATTCAAAACCAAACCAACAGAGAAAGAACTCCTACCCCATTTTTCTAGCTTATACACCTAAGTATAAGACAAGATGAAAAAATTGATAGAAACAAATAGGGGAGAAAAAGAAATCAAGCAAATAGAATCACAAAATCATAGAATCGTTTAGGTTGGAAAGGATCTTTAAGATCATTAAGTCCAACCGTTAACCTAACGCTGCCAAGTCCACCCCTACACCACATCCCTAAGTACCACGTCTACACGTCTTTTAAAAACCTCCAGGGATGGGGACTCCACTACTTCCCTGGGCAGCCTCTTCCAGTGCTTGACAATCTTTTTGCTGAAGAAATTCTTTCTAATATCCAATCTAAACCTGCCCTGGTGCAACTTGAGGCCGTTTCTTCTCATCCTATTGCTTGTTCCTTGGGAGAAGAGACCAAACCCCACCTGGCTACCCCCTCCTTTCAGGTTCATTGTAGAGAGCGATCAGGTCTCCCCTCAGCCTCCTCTTCTCCAGACCAAACACCCCCAGCTCCCTCAGCCGCTCCCCACCAGACTTGTGCTCCAGACCCTTCCCCACCTTTGTTGCCCTTCTCTGGACTCGCTCCAGCCCCTCAAGGTCTTTCTTGTAGTGAGGGGCCCAGAACTGAACACAGCACTCGAGGTGCAGCCTCACCAGTGCCGAGTACAGGGGGACGATCCCTGCCCTGGTCCTGCTGGCCACACCATTGCTGATACAAGCCAGGATGTTGTTGGCCTTCTTGGCCACCTGGGCACACTGCTGGCTCATGTTCAGCCGGCTGTCGACCAACACCCCCAGTCCTTTTCTGCCAGGCAGCTTTCAAGTCACTCATCCCCAAGTCTGTCGTGTTGCATGGGGTTGTTGTGACCCAAGTGCAGGACGCGGCCCTGAGCCTTGTTGAACATCATACCATTGGCCTTGGCCCATTGACCCAGCCTGTCCAGACCCCTCTGTAGAGCCTTCCTACCCTCCAGCAGATCAACACTCTCACCCAGCTTGGTGTTGTCTCAAGGTGCACTTGATCCCCTTGTCCAGATCACTGATAAAGATGTTAAATAGAACTGTCCCCAGTACTGAGCCCTGGGGAACACCACTTGTGACTGGCTACCAATGGGCTTTAACTCCATTCACCACCACTCTTTGGGCCCGGTCATCCAGTCAGTTTTTTAATGCAGCGAAGCGTACGCCCATCAAAGCCATGAGCAGTCAGTTTCTCCAGGAGAATGTTGTGGGAAACGGTGTCAAAGGCTTT
This sequence comes from Cariama cristata, assembly GCF_000690535.1. NCBI lineage: Eukaryota > Metazoa > Chordata > Aves > Cariamiformes > Cariamidae > Cariama > Cariama cristata. The sequence goes on from NW_009607971.1 coordinate 17,766, forward strand.
ACTAAAGTCTAGGTAGATGACACATCCACAGCCTTTCCCTCATCCACTAAGCAAGTCACCTTGTCACAGAAGGAGATCAGGTCAGTCAAGCAGGACCTGCCTTTCATAAACCCATGCTGACTGGGCCTGACCACCTGGTTGTCCTGTATGTGTTGTGTGATGGCACTCAAGAAGATCTGCTCCATAACCTTCCCCGGCACTGAGGTCAGGCTGACAGGCCTGTCGTTCCATGGATCCTCCTTCTAGCTCTTCTTGTAGATAGGACTCACACTGGTTAGCCTCCAGTCGTCTGGGACCTCACCGGTTAGCCAGGACTGCTGGTAGATGATGGAAAGGGGCTCGGTGAGCATTTCTGCCAGCTCCCTCAGCACCCTTGGGTGGGTCCCATCCGGCCCCACAGACTTGTGTGTGTCCAAGTGGTGTAGCAGGGCGCTGACCTTTTCCCCTTGGATTATGGGGGCTTCATTCTGCTCCCCGTCCCTGTCTTCCAGCTCAAGGGGCTGGGTACCCAGAGAACAACTGGTCTTACTGTTAAAGTCTGAGACAAAGAAGGCATTGAGTACCTCAGCCTTTTCCTCATCCTTCGTCACTATGTTGCCCCCATGTTCAATGAACGATGGAGATTCTCCTTAGCCCTCCTTTTGTTGCTAATGTATTTATAGAAGCATTTTTAATTGTCTTTTACAGCAGTAGCCAGGTTAAGTTCTAATTGGGCTTTGGCCCTTCTGATTTTCTCCCTGCATAACCTCACGACATCCTTGTAGTGTGATGGGCAGTGATCAAGATTCCTGCTCCCTAATTTTGTTTTGTGTGTGACACAGCAAAACAATGTTTAAAAGGAAGAATATAAAGGAAGACAAAGAGGTAACTTTTCAAGTCCATATAGAAAACATCTCCCAGTCATGGACTGCATTGGTATCAGCACCAAGATCCCTGCCTGAAACTTTAACCAGCAAGCGATGAAGACCAGTGTCACTGACCAAGGAGAAGTGGGAGTCTGCCTCTCGGCTGTCTTGAGATGTGCTGCACAGGGATAGGCTAAGGAAGACCTGGAAGGTGAAGACAAGCAGCTTATGCTCAATAAAACAGTACAAGGAGAGCCCAGCGTTGGGTTACAAAAGAAGTGATGAGACACTCAAGAGAGTCATGTAAGAAAAACGTATTTATCAAAGCATTTGAAAGGATATTACATGGCAGATTATGTTTGTTAAAGTCAGAGAAAAAAAAAAGTCAGCATATTTGAGATACAAAATGCTGAGTGCCTGGAGAGTTTTAGCTGTATGGGTAGACAGGGAACATTGTACCTTATAAAATTTTACAGAAAGAATTGGCAAAATTTACATGGAGATGGTAGGATGTAAAGAAAAGACCAATTTAAAGACAACACCCGGCTTACTGGCTCAAGGGAGAAGCATGATGGCTCTATTCGCTCCAACCGCAGTGGGCTGGAAAGAGCCTTGCAAGAAATGGCAGGGGCGAGACACAGACTCTGTTTTCATCATCTTATTGTAAGCTGATCAAGAAGTCGCTATAGTGAAATAGGTAAAAAGGCAAATATAATAAAAAGATGTAAAAAAAATTCTTGATTGTTCTTTAAAACCTGTCTCCGCGCCTTAAAGCAAATCCACAGTCTGTTTGACATTTTATGGCAGATTGATTACACTATAATCACTTGAGACAAGATTTTTTTAACTTGCAGACTTATTTCCATAAAAAGTCTTCTTTTAATTTTATTGTCCTTTTACTACCTGTAGTGAATGGCCAATTTACCTTGTCCATAAAGTAAATTAAATACTTTGGTAATTTTCTTTATTCTACATTAATCATTTCAAAGCTACTCAAATTAAAAGAAGCCATGCAACAAATTAAAAAAAAAAACACACACAGAAAATTATAGTCGTGTCCAAGAATATTTAAAAGATAAATGCTTCACATACTGTTGTGTGACTCAGCATACTCGCAGCCAAGTATTTGCAGTTAGCATTGGCATTCTAACACTAAATGAACCTTCCCTATCCCTCCCTGGAAATCTCTACCCTCAAACTTTATAGCAAATGCTGACAGTACAATATTCTTATTGCTGAATAAATCACAAGCATACCCCCGAAGTATGAGATGAATTTTAAAACTGCCCACTAGAAGGCAGAATTCCCCAACCTTACGTTTTACCAACTGGACTGATGACAGTCTTCCCTCTACTTGATATTTCAATAACAATTTGAGGGTAGTTAAAATAATCTCAGCTAAACAGTGGAATAGGTGTAGATTCATTATTCTGGTACTTGTAAAAGCAGTATTTAATACACAAATATTTACATTTTATATACCTAATAATGATGCATCTCAAAGCAAAAGCATCAAAGTCACTAAAGAGGCATCATGACCAAAATCTGTAAAAACTCCGTGTGCGGTGGAGACATATGGATGGCTGCACTGGATGCTCTTGCATCATCTCAAACTCCTACCTGACCTTTGAAGGACGGAGTACATGGACCCACAGTCCTAAGCAAGGGGAGATCAATGCCTTGTCCCAAATGCAGAAGACGTCAGGTTGAGCTATCACCGAGCCTGCTTTCTGCCAAGCAGTCAGCTGGGAGAGGGGAATAAAAGCAGGCTGCGGTGATTTGCTACGTTTTCACTTTTTGCTGGTGGATTCCTGGTTTTCCCAGGCAGAGTGCTTTGGGGATTTGCAGTGTCAACCACTAGGAAAAGAAAGGCTCTAAAAAAGCAGGGACAGAGAAAGGATATCCAAGAATTAAAGACTGGGAATCCTTCAAACCCAAGGCTGGCAAAGCGCATGATGATTAGCAATTCGAAGAGGCAGGGAATGACTATTCAATGCAAAATCCAGCCTTCTCTAGGATAGGAAAAAAATCGTTCACCTTGTTCAGACATGTTTCAGGGCTGTTGGGGTATGCTGGGGCTTTCAGGAGTGGACTGACAAGCAAGGCACCCAGCTGAAGACCCTTCCACATCTGCACAAGGACGCAAGAAATGAACCGCAGGCAAGAAGAGGCCATGAGGCCAAAGGACAGGCGAAACGCTGCAGGCTGAGGTCACGGGCGGCTTCTTGGCACAAGGTGCCAGCCATGCCTGGGGATCCGCTGTGCCTGCAGAGAGCGTGGCTCATGCCTGCCAAGGAGCTGCAGCAGTGCAAAGGCAGCCTTATTTTCCAGAAACGTCCAGGGGATAAGGGATTCAGGCTGAACTCTACGATACAGAAAGTTTGTGAATAGATGCTGTCAGTCTTTCTCATTAGTTTGGGAATTTCAGCCTTTGTTACTGGTGAAATGGTTAATTACTCATCTATTTGGTTTCCTTGATCCTCTTGTTTGTTTTCTCCCTTCAATTAATTTATGCTAATGAGGTGTTTATTTGGCATTCTTTAATTCCCTGTTCTTATACAAACAATATCCCAGCTCTCAGAGTTTTCTCTTTATGTAGCCCGATATAAGGTGGAAATGCTGGGGGAGAAGACATGGAAGCCAATCTGTGCTGTGGAGGGTCACTGAGCTCCTGACGAGGGAGAAATAAGGTCAACTCCTCTTGGAATCAGGGATGCCACTTTACATGACTAGATACAAATTTTATTTTTATTCTTAAGTTTCCATGCATTTAAGTTATATAGTGAAACAGTAGTTTATTAACAAATCTTAAAAGTCCATTTTGTGCTGGAGTCATCCCTTTAGCCTCTTTCTCTTCTCCAAGTAGGTTTTCTGACTTCTTTCACATCTCCTCCTGTGCTTCAGAAGGCTTCCTGCTCCCAGCCCTGCCTTGTTCCCCTCTCTTGCATAACTGAGCGATTTGCCAAGGAGGCAGCTACTGGCTACAGGGGATGAAGTCAAACCCTTGAAACCTTAAAAAATATATTCAATTCATACCATATAATGAGATAAAAAGCCAGATGTGCTTTTCAGTATCAAAAGTGCTCATTACCTTTATCGCCGAGCTCTCTAAAAAAGGTTGGTTGGTTAGAGGGGATGAAGTCAAATCCTTGAAACCTTCTTAAAAAATATATTCAATTCATACCGTATAATGAGATAAAAACCCAGATGTGCTTTTCAGTATCAAAAGTGCTCATTACCTTTATCGCCGAGCTCTCTAAAAAAGGTTGGTCCTGGTTTAGCTTTGGCAACACACAGCAGTTCAGCATCTACCTCCTTTAAAGACACAAACAAGAAAACGTAAAGCCAGTTTTGAAAGAGAAGTCTATTTAGTTCAGTAACAAAAAGAACGCAAGTTCTTTTGAAGAAGGAAAGGAACATTTTGCTTACCTTTTTTGTCAGTTTCTTGGCTGGAGGCTTTACCTATAATAAAAAAAAAAAAATCATCATCGTTCAATAACAAACTGACTTCAAACTTTGATCAGGTTCTGTGGCACTTCTTCAGATTTTTATGGTAAAATGCTCAGTAATATGAAACAGAATGTTTTGCAACAGGCAGTTTGTTTCTAGTTCTCACAATGATCAAGAAAGGACAACATTTAAAAATAATACGAGCAGTCTGTTCAAATGCTCTTGCAACCTAGATGAAACCACAGCCCACTTTGGTATCTATGACTGATTTTGCATAGTGTGAGCTACGGACTCCTAAGCGAGACTATACAGTAAGAAACACCTGTAGTATTTACAAAGGGATTTGCATGCACACATAATAATCCTTCAGGTGCATGCTGAGTATGCAAAAGCTACGAAATACTAAAAAAGAGAAAAAAGAATGAAAATGTTGATGTTTCTATTAAGCAGAAATAAACCGAACAACTCTGCCTCCTGAAACAGCATCAGATGAAACCACGCAAACTCCGAAGTGTTTATCAGTAGGTTCAAGTGCGCACACCCGAACCGGGGAGCCACTGGCACTGCAGCAGTATCGGCTGGGTTGCTCTGTATATACACCACGTC
>NW_009607971.1:22697-23455 GCF_000690535.1 Cariama cristata
TGGCACTGCAGCAGTACCGGCTGTCTTGCTATGTACATCACCCGGCTGAGGAGTTGCGAGGCATTACCAGTGGAACGTTTCGGCGGGTTAGGCAGGGACCACAAAAGTGCCGTGGTCACGGACTGGCAGGAGCTGTGCTCCATCCCTTCACCGGCCTGTCACGTCAACATTTCTCCTCACACAGCTCTTAAGATCCTGTGTCCTTCACTCTTACCACTCTCAAGCGCTGCCTGCCTTCATCACCAGTTCCTCCGGTTTCCAGCCAGCCATTCCCTCCTATTTATTCACGCTGTGTAAGCACAAGGCAAGCTGCTTGTGTTTGCTGTGAGGACTGGTGGCCCTGCCTGCAGCAGCCCGCTCGGCTCCACGCTCCGACTCCAGGGCTTGCTCTGCTGCTTCACGGCCGTCTTGCAGCCGCAGGGTCGCCAGCTCTTTGGAGACAGACCCCCGATGGAGGCAGCCCGGTGGGCAGCTGTCAACAACCTCCTACCAAGCATTTTCACAGGCCCAGAATTTAGCCAGACAGAGGTACCTTCGTAGTAAACCAGCAAATTTCCATAATGCTGACAAAAGACATGCCCAGCTGCAGGGGGGCTCCACTGGCAACTTTTGGCTTCGGACGAGGAAGCTGCTGGAACATCTCAACCAGCAACAGCTCATTTTTCAGCAGAGGCAAACCAGTGCCCTGGCCTCTGCTCCCCGAACGGGCAGTAACCGTTTTGCTGATAAATTCCTCTCACCCTCCCCCCCCCACCACC
>NW_009607971.1:23486-42780 GCF_000690535.1 Cariama cristata
AGGCAGACACCTGGCACATTACATTTCAACCCAAATGTTTCAGTTTGACAAAAGGTATAAGCAACTAAAATTAGGGTTTTAATACGGGAGTGTTGAGTGACCCCAGCAGCAGGTGTTGCCAGCACCACCTGTTACTGTGGATGAATACATTTTTGTGCACCGCATGTACATACATTTACACCCACGTACACACACATATATAAAGCTACATCGATAGATACCTCCTAGCTCAAAGGACGTATGAAATCCTCTACTTTACCTCATCTGAGATAAAAGAAGTCAGACAAATAACAGTCTAGAAGAAGCAAAAAAATCACTATCTCCAGTAAGGCTGAGTCCTGAGCACTGCGATGTGACACCACAGTTTAACACTGTTCTCTGCTGCAGAGCATTTTAATGAATAGCTATTTAGCAAATTAAGTGATTCAGATCCCAGCTCTGAAATGTCATTGCCTCTGTACAGTGCATTTCAACATGGAATTCAATTAAGGCAGCTCTTTCAGCTCTAGGAGACCCACATAGCGAGAAGCCTTATAGTAGGGAATGAGTCAGGCTGTAGGGTCTGTGAAAAACAGTATCTGAAAGAAAAAAGGGAAAACCATCTCACAGTGTTTTTCACTGTAAATGCTCTTCGTACTTGTTGTCTGTATTGAAGCCAGCCATACAGCCTCGTTAACAGCAGCTCCACTCATTCCATCCTCCTGGTGATCCCAAGAGCATCACATCTGGGAAGGCAGTGGCCACCGCAGCAGTGAGTCGGGCAGTGCCTTTTGCCAGCATCCATGAGGATGATGAAGGGAGACAAGCTGAACTCTGTGAGCTGGAACAGCAAAGGCGCAAATCATTGATGCAAGGCAAGGAGAAAGCACAGGGAGCTACAGCCGAGACACTAGCTGGCCAAGCCTGTGAGGTTCTACACTTGGTTAAACCCATGTTTCTCCTCTTTGTGTTGTATTCAGCACAGTAACTCTGAAACACTTCAGTCACCCAGTTTTAGGGAACATATCCTCAGTGAGAATTACCCTACCTTGATAGAAACGAAGAAAGGGAAGGAAAATCTGTTGTAGCCATATGGACTCTCTTTCCATCAGCCAAGAGTCACAACCACAGCTGTCTAGAGCTCACAGAAGTGGCTGTGGTTGCCACCACCATCTGCCCTCTCGCATGCAGCTGTGGCCACCCTCCAGCGGACATTTCAGATGCTGACACGCTGGCCGACCTCCTTCAGAGAGGAAAAGACAGTCACAGCAAGGACACGGAGGTGCTCATGCTACCCTTGACTGGGGAATCTTGGTGTGGTTGGAAGGACTACAGGAGGAGAGGAAGCCTTCGCTGGGTGGCTGAAGAGGAGGAGGACAGTCACATCACCCCAGAACACGGCAAGGGGCAGAAGGAGGTGGGTGCGAGTCGGTCCCTGCCATCCCTGACTGCACAAGGGGCAGCTGCTACAATAAAAAAGGAAAAAAGGCAGGAGGGAGAGGGGCAGATTGAGAGATAAACAAAGACATTTCAACTTTTCTAAGTAGTAAATACAGCAGAGTAATAAATGTGGAGCCTTTTAATGGTGCTCTCCTCAAATGGGCTTCTAAATCAAAGTTTTAATAACCTAGTCAAATGAAAATGGCATACAGATGTCAGCAAGCATGTGTACCCATGGGTCAGATTTTTTTTGTTAAAAAAAAATTACATTTGGGACACTAGTGTTATTTTTCATATTGCCATTTGTGCAAAGTATGAGAATACAATCTTAAAATAATGTAGTAATTTAAACTGTAGAATGAATTTCCTCCAATAATTATTTGAGTATTTTCTAAGAATTAAATCCAGTTATATTCTATTGGTAGTGTCACCATATAAAATCACCTGTGAAGACTCAAATCTTCACTTTTCACTTGGAAACATTAGCTACTTTTATTGTAGCACCCATAACATTCCTTGAATACTAAGTTAGCTCTTGGTGTTTATTCTCACCATTTATTCACTTCCTAACAATGAGATTTCTTTAAACACCAACAAGGAAAGCTCTGTTAGTATCACACACTACCATATCAAATGTGCAGCCCTCTGAGGAACCAGGTCTTTTAAGGCCTTGACTACAATAATTAGGAAAAGAAGGTTAATTTCTCTTTGCGGAAAACGCACTGCAAAGGCATAAAGAGTTTTCGTAGCCAGTTTGGACACTAAAAAACAAAAAAAAAAGCCTCTTTCTTTCTATCAATTAAGTCTTCGTGCCGTCATTCCTGACACATGACTACAAATATATCATGATCTAAGTCTCTCTCTGAGGGACAGAGGCAATGGTTATACTTATTAGGAACTATTTCATCTAATAAGTAGAAAATCTGTATGATGCACTTTTCTATAGTTTTATTCTTTTACTTTGATAGATTCTTACTAACAGGTAAACTAATGACATTTTAGAAAACTTGCTTGTAATAGTAACAGTCCTAGTTTGGCATCAGAAAAAGAAACTTGGAATTTTTATTGTTTTGAACTTGAATGAACGAGAAGAAAATCAACTTTTTTTTTTTCCTACAGACCTGCCAAGACAGTGATGGAATTCTGGCTTAAAAGACAGTGAGTATTTTCAAGGGTCTCTACATATTTTACAGATGCTATCACCTAATTTTCACCATCTATAGCGGATCCATGAAACAACAATGAAGTACAGACACGCCTTTCACGGACAAAAAGCCGTTTTAGCTTTTTAAGTTGCGTGAATACCGAGTCTCCTTAGAAGCACACAAATTCTGTGCTCTTAGCCAAGAAAGTTAGCTGACAACTGTAATTAAGAAAACACTGCCAAGAGCAGCTATGTCAGCCTTAATTTGCCCTCGGCAAACCTGGGTATTTTGTCACATACATGTCTTACAATAGAAGGGTTTCCATCATCTATCAGTTTTTCACACTAAGATGTAGAATGGATCTGACATCAATGTTAGGATTAACATTAGGAAAGGGCTGAATTAAACAAGTACCCACTTGCACTCAGTACCACCCCTTTACACCTGTACAGCTAAGGAAAGGCTTAGATCTGACAAAAGATGATTAGAGCCAAAGAATGAACAAAATCACTAAGATCAAGCATTATAACAACAATAATCAAATGCCAGAGCAAAAGTAGAGAAGTTACTACTATCTGCAAGAAAACATAATTTTACATGTCTGCAGGATTGCTCTAGTTTTGTAATATAGAAATTAAAATAATTTTTGATTTGATATTTCTCCATAGCCTTAACTTCAAATGAGAGCAGTATAAAATAGGCATCTTGTCCTAGGAGGACAACAAACTCCTGTCCCTTTTATCAGCAAAGTCACTGAGACAGTTCGACCAGGATCTCTTTTTAGCTCCATTTCAGACAGACACAGTAATAAAGAAGTTTAAAAAAAAAAATGCCCTCCCAGTTTTTTAATTTTAGATGGCAATCATTGCTATCTTTGCTGAAGCTTGGAAAGTTCAAAGTTGCACTGGGGTACTGGGAAACCATTTGCTTTTTCATGAAAAATTAAGATGAGAATAGCATTAAGTACGTATCAAACCAACTCTGATTCTGCAAAACGATGAGTGAAACAAACCTTTTAAGCTGGATGGGATTTCAGCACAATTGTAATCTGAGGATCGGGGTATTTTAAAAACCAAACGCACTGTGTGCAGCTCATGCCGGTGCCTTTACAGCAGAGCCCACCCTGCAACCTTGAAACACGAGTTTGTATTTCTCCGTTTTAGCCGGCTGCCAGCTTTCACACAAACTGGACTCTGGGAATCCTGCCCCTGCGCCCCGGCTTAGATAAGAAGCGTGTATGTTGATTTCCCTGGGGAGATCCTGTTAAAATTTTTGTTTAAATTAGCCTAAAATAGAAGACCATTGAAATTCAATAGCTTGTATTTCATTCCCAGCTCTCTCAGATATATTTTACGATACCGGACAACTACCTTATCTCAACAAGGTGTCCTTTGTTTACCTGCCTTATTTATGGTCTCAGTTCTTTAAAGCTCTTCTATACATTTATAAAGTACTTACTGCTAATGAAATCAATAATGCAAAGGGCAAAAATTGAAGCCAGTAATTAGTTCCTTAAGGCCTCCTTTTGAAATATTGGTGATATTGGAGATAAATCAAGGAGAGCAAAAAAAATTAAGGCTTTTTGACAGCATGACAAACCAAGTGGTCGGATTGCTATGATAGCTCCTGGCAAATCAGTACCTGAATAATAAATGAGCGTGCCATTTAAATGAATTAAGAATCTACTTCAGCTAGAAAGCTTTTACTGAACTAGTGCCCTGCTCCATTGAAAGATAATTGATAAAAGTCATTTCAATCACATGAATTAGTGAATTGAACCACCTGAATTAAAATCCAAGTATGCCCAGTGGAAAAGGCAATTTGCAATAACAGAAGCTTCTGATGTGCTTTACAAAACAAGCTTCGCATCCGTCCTTCTTTATTTAGAGCAATCGTTCCTCTGAGGAAATGAGAAAGATACAGAGCTGGGCTGAGGCCAGCGCTGGCAAATCTCCATTTCAGAAGAGCAGTTGCATCAGAGCCAGTCAATACCGAAGGTTTCTCCGTGAGTAAGGCAGCCTGGGGTAAAAAGGGTGGGATGCTGACGCAGGGAGAAAACATCAAAGCATGACACAGTCTTTTAGGAAACTGAAACAGAGTGAAAAACTAAGATAAGGCATTTTTCAAAACCCGTTAAAGAGACCGTGGGACTGAGTCCTCAGCGGTGCCAGGAGTTCCAAAATAACCAAAGGTATCAGGGTAAAAGCAGATTTTCTGATGCTCGCTATTGAGCAGGCGAGCAGCTCAGTCCTCACGGGGGGGATGGCAGGGAGAGCAGGGGCACAGCTTCTGCCAAGGTATTACCCAGGGAAAGCGATTGCTCCCAGCCCTGCCCTCTTTCTAATAACATATCCAAACGGCAGATAGAAAAAGATGAGATTAGGTTCAAACTTCCAAGCTTACCACAAGGCTTGCACTGCAATGATATATAGCATACAGAAAGTTATTTCTTCCAAAACACCAGAAAAGTCTAACGGGCGCGTACCGGCAGCCCCTGGCTGCAAGAGGAGGATGTGATGCGAGCTCAGACTTCCCGTGGAACGCACAAGCAGCAGGAGGCCAAGCAGAGAGCGTGATCCCAGACAAGCATCTCCCACGCAGGAGCGGCCGTCAGCCCTCTGGGCTGGTTCTGAGCTCAGGACTGGAGGGAGCGGCCAGAGGAAAAATGTGTCATGTGAAATGCAAGTCCTTAAACTCCCAAATAAGCACCTTGGTTCCTCTGGCTTCATTTAGATGTCTAAAAATTAGATGCCTAAATACACATTAGTGATCTCTATGGTGCTTTGCTGTAACTATGATGGTGTAAGGACATATGCCAAAAAGGGGTTATAATTAACTTTGAAATCTGCCGCTCTTATTTCAGATGTGAAGAAGAGCTCATACGCTCAAAAGCTTGTCTAATTTTTCCAACTTACAGCAGCTGGTCTAATAAAAGATATTATCTCTGCCTACAAATCTCATCCTGACTAATGACCCCAGGTTCCCTTTATAGCCATGGGAGAGAAACAGTGACAGCAAAAGAGCAATTTATCCCACATTGAGATAGGTGTCTGATGCAGGCCTTGGACTTACCTCTTTCCTTCCATTAACTTTAAAGAGATGCTACAATCACTTGCTCTGACCTGACATTCAGCTTTCATGTATCTAAAATTGAGCAGATGAATCCTTCTGCACACAACCAGGTAAATCACACCGTGATCGCTTTTTGTATCTGTTGTATCTGCAATCTGTTTTTTCCAACCTCCTGTCTATCAGCTGGATGCTAGCAGTGCTAAGGACACATATTCTCTGCTTTATGAAGAACTTAATCAGATACATGGGCAAAGTGTACTACAGTTCAAGAGGCCGAGTGGCTGCATAATTGGAGCAATAAAGTATTATGAAGGACAATTAAGATTACCTGGAAGGAGCTGCATCCATAGTACATGTTTTGGAGACCAGAAGGGTGGGGAATGACTCCTGCCAACCTACAGAAAACATTATGCAGTTCAGACTTTTGGGATGGATGGTATCTCCTGAATCTCCACAAAACCATGGACCTTCCACAAAGAGCAGTCAGAAGAAAAATTTCTAGTATTAAGCCTGAGATGGTAGTCAGTCTCAACTAGCAAAGAGAACAGCGTAAGCTAGACTAAGCCTTCAAGAAGACTCAATTCAAAGGTTCTATTGATGAACTTTGAACCTACCCTGAAATAAAGAAGAAATGATTTCTGTACCATCGTTATGCTTTATGTTGTCATCTCCTATTGCTAACAAAGACTAGTTTTTTAAATACTGTAGTGCCAGAGCGCATGCTAGGTTAAGGTACTAACGACCGATGAAGATAAAACTATTATGATAGCCTTGTAGCACTAGAGGTTTAATTTTGTTCCTCTACTAGACAGTGTTAGAAGTCATGACCCTTGGCCTAAGGGCTCTGTAATCTACTTTATGGCTAGAGAAGATAACAAAAATTAGAAGAACAAATAAAGTAGGGTAAGAACAAGAACAATGAAACGACACAGTTAAAAATCTAACTGCATGCACAACCTGAGCAAATTGCGTCTTAATTGTAAGCAGATATTAATTTGGATTCAGAACAAAAATGTGTGCAAATTAATCATCCCACAATCAAAATGAAGGAAGAAAAGGTCAACACCTTAACAGCACCAGAAATTGATTCTTACTTCATTGCATAAGACTTGATGTGAGCTTATGTGCTCAATATAAAGCCACCATCACCACTGTAGCAACTATCCCTACCGTATCTCATTCAGCCACTTCATGTACAATTTGTATTCTTCCATTTATCTGAAGATCTTCCCTACGATGACAAACTGTTACTTTTCATGCATCTTACAAAATGTAAAAAAAATACAGTAGAGTGAAGACTAAGCACAAGATATTAAAGACCGTTAATTATTACAAATTGAATTCACTTGCTGGCAAATATAACTGAGATGCCAGGTGAAGAATTCATCCTTTCTGTGGGAATTTATCACTAGCATAAAACTACCTTACTAACCCTGGAATAAGGAAAAAGAGAGCATGTGTCAGAGAGGACAAACTTTTTCACCTTCTTGTTTTGATCCAATTTATCCCCTAAGCAGGAACTGCAAATCGTATCGAGCTGTGTCAAATTACACGAAGTAACTGTATGGTTTATTTATTGCACTTTGATATGTAACGAACACTCCAACATGCAAGAATTACAGATAATGAGGCCAGAAATCACCATGCAGGTCACCTACTTTGTCCTACTGCTCCGAACATACTTTTGCTCATGCATTATCTCACCAGTTTACGTGCACACAAATACATGTTTGCACATTGAAAGATAGTATTAATACTAAACTGTAGTTTGGGGTTCAAAAGACAATAGTCACATTAATTCAACTGTTTTTTTAATGAAATAGTTTGCTTTTCCTTAAAGTTACTCATCCAAGTACAAGCTTCAGGGTACTGTTGACATGGCTTATTCCTAGTGGAATAGAAAAAAAAAAAAGTAGTAACTTGATGTAATTTAAACATTAAAACTGGAAATATTTTGTGAAAAAACTGAAGTTATTCATGGTATCACCATGAAAAATGCAGTCCTGTTACCATAATTCTGTTCAGATGTAGGGCATTTACAGTACTTGTGTCCAAGCAGTAAATAGCTGACATATTAGTGCATCAAGCCAATTAAAATTACTGCAGTGGGTAAGTAACCGGGAGCACTGACATTTCACATAAATTGAGCTGGTTCTCAAGAGTCCTGTAAATATAAAAAGCTATTTAGATCCATTTTATATAGTAGCTCACTTTTTTTCCTGTTTCACCCTATCACATATCAAAATTATTTACACCATCATTAATGCCTTCTTTTTTGTTGAAACAGTATTTTTCTTTTAAAGATTAATTTACTTCCACTACAGCAACATGCAGTAAAAGTTCTTAGAAATATTGTGAAAAATGTTCCAAGAGGTGACAGCTGATTGGAAAAGTACAATGGAATTTTGCTAGAAGTATCAGTTTGGGAAACTTCCGTTCATCATATCCCAACAACCCCTAGTCAGACCTTTGGAAGAAAAAACAAAAAATAAAAGAGAGAGATGGTTGATGTTCTTCTGCACCACTAATGTGAAATCTGGAAACCTCATCATCAGGATGCCCAATTTCTATCGCTGCACTATGCTAACAGTGGTGGCAATCATTGCTCCTGCTTCATTTTCCTAGTGCCTTGTCCTTCCATCAAATGTCTAGAATTTGACTCCTTTAGGGCTGCCCTACATCCTCCACAGACTAAACCCATGCCTTCCAGTATCTTATTGTTCTTATTTCCTTCCCAGTAGTAACAATTCTAGGGAATATAGCACAAACCGCACCTTTCTGGTGATTGCAAAAGCTGATCTCAGGAGTTTCAGAGAAGCTTCTGGGAAGACCATGAAGTGGGGCTGCCCCGCGGTTAAGGGAAATTGTGACTTCTCAAAAATCTCATTCACAAAATAGCTGAAGTTGGAACGGAGCTCTGGAGATCATCGTGGTAATTAGAATGTCCTTATCTTCTCACGGTGACAACTGGAAAAACCTCAAAAGCAGGGTCAGTCCGGGCAGGCTGCCCAAGACCATGCCCAGTTGGGTTTTGAATCTGCTTGCAGGCATTTGTTTCTAGAAGGACTATGAATACAAGACATCTCTCTAACTTAGTACAGTCTCCTGACCAACCTCACAATAGGAAAAGACCAGTTTAGGTGTGTAACCTATACTAACACCAAATACAAGCAACAGTTGGTAGGTTTCCCATAGAGTTCTAGGATTTTTCCTCCTTGCTTATACCGAAGACAACCAAACAACATTCTTAGGCAGTTGAAGACTGTATCCTGGCTTCAATTCTCACTAACGATCTATGAAGGAAGAGACAGCATTTTTGCCTTATTTATCAAGACATGAGAGCACTAAGTACTGGATTTAACAACAAATTTGGGCATTTCATTGAAAGGAAACAATTCTATGTTGGTAATTTCATTAATGAGAGCTCTATGTTTAAGTTCAAGGCTTGGGATATTTCGTCTTCCTGCCCAGAGCATGGTAAATGCCAAAAAAATTCAGAACCTTATTATGCTTATCTTCCCAAACATAAGCCCCATTCATGAACATGCAATTTACAGTGACTAGATGTCTGAGGGCATTGCTATTGAATTTACAGAACAGTTAATTTCTAAATTATAACCAATATAAATTCTGCTTAGGGATGAAAGGATTAAGCGAACACCCACGAGATGGTGTTCAGTTACTGCGTGGGCTGACCTGGGCTAGGTACAGCTCTAGCTCCTACTCACCTCTGCTTTGCAGGAGACTTTTCTTGAAGAAATGACAAATACATTTTCATAGCAGGACAAAAAGAGTTGAAATGACCCTCTTTACTAGAAATTTGAAAATACTTCAGTAAATTAATTACCACCTGTGTTGAATGTGGGTAAGTGGAACTTCTAAAACATATGAAAATCTAAACAAAGTACACAAGATCTGTTTGGATCCACTTGCTAATATTCTATGGTTTTACTCAAGATACTTGTATTTTTGCAATTGGTGATATTATCCATCTGCTCCTCATCCTCCCAAACTCTCCTGACATCATCCGTTGAAAGAAAAGGGTGAATAAACACTCAAAGAAACACATCCATTTTGTAATTAGTTTTATTAAAAGGATGAACTGAACTACCGGATGTCTATTCTAGTACAACCTTATGCATCACTTTCTTTTCCAGCAGAACTGTAATAATTGCAACTAATTCCCATTAGTGATTAGTGAATCAGCATAAGGAAAAAAAAAAAAGAATAAAAGTGCTATTTTAAGGGAAGAGACTTTTGGCATAGGTGCAGTACTGTAGCACTTAACTTCAGATATTTTAGATTCCCAGAGATTACAAGGATGACTAGTGATAAAGGGAATTGCTATTCAGAGCTGAATTAAGCTGATCCTGTCATGTCAGAATTTCCAGAAGGAACCTTTTCCCTTTAAAAGGCTCTGAAGTGCAATCTTACATGAAAATTTTAGGAAGACCATTTTAATGCAGATGACCCCAGTGATGACATTACTTTTTCCAGTTGCCACCGTGAGGAGATAAGGACATTCTAATGACCATGTTTGGGAATTTTCCTACGGAAGACTCTGCCTACTGCTTTGGGCATTTTACTGATCCTGTGCAGCCCTACTTCATTATTTCCGTAACTCCCCAGGTTCAGGCACTATTGCAATCTCTAGCTTTTCTTTCTTTCTTCCTTCTCATGCTTAATCGGAGTTCCTTTCAGTGGTTAACTTGCTTTCCTTCAGTTGATGGTCCACGTCATTCTCGCTTTTACCTTTAAATTAGCCAGGAGTTTCTTTCTACTTTTAAGATTAGCTCTTTCTGTTATTAGCACGTACAGGAGCTCTGAGGAAATCAGTAACAGCCCCTGCTGAGTCTGACTTGTTTATACATCATTATCATCTGTCACATAGCAATTAACAGATGTTTGGGAAGTTTTCCTACAGCAGGGACTCCAACGGTATGTAAGTGATAACAGAATGCTCCTGTATTTTAAGCTAAGAAAGGTTTATCCTATTTTTGCCACACAAAAAGACAACCGGAGCAATCTAGTTTTGGCAAGTTCCTGAGAGCACAAGAACGAAGAAAATTACATAAACCTAATTTGAAACATCGTCTTTATTCAGAAGATAAGGCGGTAATGGAGAGAGGAGCAGAATGATGAAAAGTCTAAGAACTCCCCTAAAATATCAGAGAGAACTAAAGTAGTAAGAAATCATAGAAGAGCTTAAAAACAGATGTTAATCATGCCTTACTGCAGTGACCAAAACGGTTTGGTTAATTTGCAAGTTAGAAAAAAAAAAAAATGGTGCCAATAGTACGTTTAATAATAAATAAGACACGAGGTCCATCAGCCTTCCCTATTAGTAGAAAAGTAAGTCTCATGTACCAACTAGAACACCTCCTCCGCTCTAAGGGGTGACCTTTGAAGACTAAATAACAGAAGCAAAGATAAGCTGTCCCTTGACCCTGTGACTTCAAACTCTTCACATTCTAAGAAAAAAGTTTGGCAGAAATTTAAAAAAAAAAATCTAGACAAAGAGATCAATAGTCTCTTTCAAAAAAAAAAAAAGTTATTCTTTTTTAGAATTGTCTTATTTCTGCAGGAAAAAAAGCTTTCTCCCCTGAATTCAAATCATCTGATGAAGCAAAACTCAAAAACACATTTAGCTTTACCCTGGCTTTAATTTTATATTCAGATTTTCTAAAGAATTCTGATCTTATTAAGCACGAGAGGAAAGACTGTATTAGGTCTGTCGAAACAGAAGTAGAACAGAAATATTTGTTCAGTAAAGATAACGGAGAAGACAAATCTAAAAGCATAACACTTCACATCAAAATTCCCACTAACACCTTCTCATTTAACTTGTAGGAGCCTTCAGTATACTGAGATCCTGTGCCCACTGCCTCTAATTATCCCTGCATTGTCTCCTTCCTGCCATGCTCATCTTCTCTGACAAAAATGATTTTTCCTCCAAGAGCAATCTTGGACTGAAAAAACGAACAATTTTTCCTGTTCCTGTGCAAAGGCATACCTTACTTTGGGGCATCAAGCCCTTAATGTCCCAAAAGGATGTTCTCTGCCAGATCTCTTTCTTTGTCTTAATCACGATTCCATGATTACATTAAAATTTTCTTCACCTAAGAAGACAGAAAATAATTTGTTCTGCTGCACTACCCTCAGCCTAGCAGACACATGGAGCTCCAAGTGAGGACCAAAGCACCTATGATGCTGGAAGCTGTTCCACATGCAGCCACTGTGAGTAAAGCACAAGCTAAACGAGGGTAAGTGTTTTGGTCCAGTGAGCATTGCTTTGTATCATTTTTCTCCTTGACTGAAGCTGCAGTTTGACAATTCAGATGTTTCAGCAACAGTATTAATTTAAAAAGTGCCTGACTTCAACCCTTGTTCCATCCCTTAGGCCATAGTGATTGCTAGCGGGTTGTGCTGTGAGCCAAGGGAATGAGGCTGGCTTCATAAAAAGAGATCAAATTCAGAAAAGCATGGAATAAAGCTACCTACATGAAGCTGTGGAACGGATGGCCTCACCCAGCCAGAGGAGATAAAAATAAGCTTGGGTTTGCTTAACCTAACAAGACCAGCGCTGAGTGGTAATATAATTATCTATAATGCATCACGGGGCTAAAATTCAAAAGAAAAAAAAGAACTATTTTAGGTAAAGGGAAATGTTGGCACACGAGTAAGCAGGTTTAAACAGACGGTGATTAATTTTAGGATGGATATCAGAAGAGTTTTCAAGCAACAGAGGAGATGCTGTGTCACCGTTTTCCAATATAAGCAATGTAACAAATGATTTTAAATGAAGCACAAAGAATTTCTAAAAGGTCTATATTTTAAGTTTTTTAACTGCTAAAATAGGAGCTCACTTTTAGAATATATATGATACTTTTTACATACTTAGCCATGAAATGCTAAAAACAAGTGCAAAGCCATTACGTATCACCCTAACAGAAGATACAAATCCTTAAAAACACATTACAAGATATTACAGGTTAACTTAGGCGAGCTGTGGTAATCAATACAAGGGTTCTTACAACGGTATGACTAAGCAGATATCCTTTTTCCTCCTTACAGCAGTACTGGACATAAAGAATAGGGACTGTCCTCCTGAAATGAGCATTTATTTTAGCTGCAGAGGAAAGAGACTGAATTGAAATTTGAATCAAATTTTAAGTAAGCTTTTTACAATTCTCAAAGTGGGTGTAAATTAAAAGCAAACAATAGATGGCTTTCTTTTAGTGAAAGAAAATTTTATGTTGCCCACTGTACTTCTAAATTGACCATATTGGTTTCAAAGTCCCTCTTACTTTTTCAACAGCAGAGACCGCCGTTATCACTATACACATCACAAAAAACGTTGCTCTTCTCTGCTAAATAGTTGCTCTCTTTTGCCAAAGAAAGCCAGAGAAGCAGATGAAATCTTGGAATATTAGGGTTTATATTTTCTCCCAAGAAAGCGACAGCAAACCAGAAGTGAGCTCTCACATTCTCTAGCACCAAAAAATCCACGGAGAAGAAATAATTGCTATGTCCGGGCGTAAGTGACTGCTCAGTAGCTGTCAGACACAGCAAATAAATGAAGTCCCAATGGAAAAGCAGATGTCCATCCACAGGAGACAAAATGACTAATTTTAGTATTCTCTATTATAAGCATTTGCTCTGTCAGGCTCACAACTGTTTGGATCCAGTCCACAGTTAAGAACAAACACACCTCATTCTTCTCCCCCGAAAACCAAAAACAAAACCAAAAAACATTTGGAGAAGAACAAAAAAAAAAGACAAAAGTCATCTGTTTTCTGGAACTGGCAGTTTCTCTGGTGGGATACGTGACTGACTTAGTGCTTGCCAATACCAATGCAGCAGCCAGACTCCAGTGCCCCAGTAGTTCCAGCAGTATCAGAGGTACTGGCACAAAGGACGTGAATTCAAGGCTTGAAAAGAAGGCTAGCACTTGGGAAAATGAGCTGTATTGGACTGAAGACTTCAAACGCCAGCTCTTCTGAAAGACAACTGAAATAGTCTGGATAAAGTCAAACGGCAGCTGGCTTGGCCACGTTTTATACTCAAATTCCATACAAGGAGCCTATTTTTTAATTTTTATTAAGCCAGGCAGGACCATAGCTCTTGGTGAGCAAAGTCCCAGGATACTGCCATTTTCTATATACTGATAAGCTAACCAGAACCAAGAATGGCCAATTAGGATGCACATGGAGCTAGTAACGATGCTGAACTACCTTTCATCTGGTAAGAACCAAGGCAGGATTTGCTGGAAAACGTGGTATCTTTCATTAGCTGAAAAATCCTTATGCTTCCAGGTGTACAAGCCTTTTCTGGGTCTGCGGAAAGCTATTTAACTAAAGACGTAGCCAGTAGAATGAGCAGGTGCTGGCCAGCATGATGCACGGTGGTGTGAAGACCAGAGCGCTCTGGCGGACTGGATGACGTTGGAAGATTGATTAAATGACTAAGAGTTGGCTCTTGGCCGTGTCCTCCTCTACAGTAACGAAGCTGGTAAGCCCAAGAGAGGGCACTGCCCTGTGAGCAGGTGGCTCTAACAAGAGAAACCTGTGTGTTTTACACATGGAAAAAAGTCTTTGAGCTTGGTGTTTGCCTTTGTTTCCCCGTAGATGAGAAAGGCTACCGAGTGCAATCTGTGCTATAACCCACTGCAGGTGCAGGGCTGGGGAGTGAAAAGGAGAGCGTAACCCGGGGAGTTTCCCCCTTAGGAAATGGATGCCAGCATTTTCCAAAGAGGGAGCAGGGGAACTTCTCAAAGGTCTCCCAGAGACCCCAACCGTTTGGCAAGTAAGGACAGCTCCTCTCACTTGCCATTGCTGGCTGCACACCTTGACTGCTATTATTGCCCAGAAGGAAGGTGATTGATACTCCACCGTTCTACCTTAGATATTAAATAAACCCCCATAACGTAACATTTCTGATGAGAACATGCAGAGAAAAAAAAAAAAAAAATCAGCCTCTATCCAGATTACTCAAAAAAGTATAAATCATATGACTAATACAATAAAAAATCAGCATCAGCCTAAGGAAAAGCACAGAACCATTGGCACCGCAGGAGTTACCAACAACTGAAAACGTGAGGCTAAAGCGCGTGTTAGATTTTGGCAGGAGCCTGACCTGTGCTCCTGGCACCTGCTGTCGTCCACCGAGGGTCCGCCAGATCCCCATCAGTTCTACATATCTGAACGCAACCCAAGGAGTTTTAAAAACAGATTGTACTTCTTAGGTACAAACCAATACCTGCCTCTGTTAAGGACATATGTTGCAAGAAATTAAAATACATTTAAGAGTGATAAAAATTCACTGAGTCTTATTTTCACGCTACATCTGCTAAGACTTAATAGTCAGCTAGGCAGGATGTTTCAGAACTGATTAAGTTCAGCTGAATTTATTAAAAAAATACTGAAGTAATCTGTCAAAAAGCATTCAGAACTCACGATAGAAAAAATCCCTGAGATATATTCTGTGGTATGCCAACAGTATGTTATAAATGTAGTTGAAATAGTGTGTGGTGTTCTACAAAAACAAAAAGTCTTTACAAATAGGAAAAATATTCAGAGACCAAGAATGATTGTATGAGTTCTTGAAATTTGCTCATATGTATAAAAAAAAAAGCAACGCAACTTCTCTCAAGTATTTTAAATATCACGGTAGCATGTCACAAAACTGGAATACTTGACTAAAGCAGAAACCGTTGCAAGACTTCTGAAATTTTAAGGCAGCCGATGTTTATACAACAAGCAGACTCCTGTTATTAATAACCAGATCTTTCCATTACTTGTACTACAAGTTATTCTGTATGCGCATAATATATTTTCATTCGTTTCAAGGAATCTGTTTTCCATTCAGATGCCATTAAATAACCAATAACTTTCACACTTTAAATAGCTAAATCCTTCAAGATGTGTGTTGAGACCACTTGCCTCTTGCTCGCAACTCTGCTGAAGCCTGACCAATTTTATTATTGGTACTATTTTTGTGCTGAGTTTTAAAAAATTGCTTTCATTCATTCAGAAGTTGCACTATATCTTCTCATTAACAACTGTTTTTCAGAAAGCTTAATAGCTAGTAATCTATTTTCAAAACGTAACATCTTGTCAAAGTTTTTACCTAATCAGTAAGCACTGCAGTCAATCGAGGTAAGAACTCTGATTCTGCGTCATCGTCCAGCTAGTCAGCAATGCCACGAAGGGAAAAATAAGAATTAATCACAACAAAGCCATGAAGCTTATTCTAACCTTACTGCTGTCTCACACAGACACAATCACAAAAATACAAATGTAATTAATACAATGTCAGTGTAATTTTAAGGATCAAACCCGTATTTTCCTATTTGACCTTACAAGGAATGTATCCCAGGTACCTTCAGCACCGTCTTGTAGCACAGTTCAAGGCATGGAAATGGAACAGGGATTAAAAAAAGGACACCTCCCCGTGCAATGATTTACCTTCAGCACCGTCTTGTAACACGGTTCAAGGCATGGAAATGGAACAGGGATAAAAAAAGGACACCTCCCCGTGCAATGATACGCTGAAACCTGCCACTTCTTAAGTGATTTTGCTCCATGGTTCCCTTTCCTCCGAACAGCCCTGCTCAACCCTTCCTCCTGCTCCCTCATCCGACCACGCACGCATCGTCGCTGCTGCAGCTGCAAGGGGCTGCAGCGCTGGCTCAGCTCTTGCCTAACACCTCTGCTCTCATCGCAGCTCCTCTGTCATCTGTTTTTTGGACCCTCAGCCTAACATGTTTTTCTGAAAAACAAGAGCAAACAAGTAAGTCAGTGCAGTGGCCAGTCGTTAACGTACGAAAAAAGCAGCCTGGCCAACAGACCGAGTTTGATTGCTGTGGGGTGAAAGAGCTCATTTCCCCTCAAGAATCCCATCCCCAATTCTGTTATGTGGTACCTTGTGATGCAACCGCTATGCATTAGTCTTTATTTTGACTTCACAACATAACTTATGTCCAGACATAAATACACATTATCAAGACTACAGGAATTTCTGCAGTATTTCTACTGTTTCTGGATAATGAATTATTTCCCTTTAAATTAATTTTTAGATAAACCAATCCCATGAAGATCACTGGTGTTGCATCAGACAGCCTATGTAATCACGTTATCAGCATTAACATACTATTGCTGAGGAGAAAAGAAGGAAGAAAAATCTTATTTAGCTTATCTATTTACCAACAATTGGCTGAGGTACAATATTTTATCTAAAATGATCTAATATTTTACCCGGAACATCAATTTTAATGTCGTATTTGGACACCTAAGGGAAAGTAAAAGGCCAAATGTATAGAATATGTTACTTCAAAGACTTTCTTAGGGTTCTGGTAGGATTTCCTCATGCTATTTGGGTGATGAAGGATAGCTGAAGATGAAAAATTCAGAGTATGGGCTGGTTACAGAAGCAGAAATTTTCAGCAATCTGCTTCCTTGCTTACGCGTGCAGATCCCTCAACAGGAATGTTACTTTCCTTCACTCATAACCCCACTTTAAGAAATGAGTACACAACGATGACTAAGAAGCTTTGGCTAGAAATGGCTGACTTTGTTTCATTTTTCTAAAACTCAGAAGAGATTCATACAATGACCTTAAACCATCACGCTGCTTCTTCGCCTTTCCTTCCATCTAGCACTGGGCAAGGGGTTGTCCTTGTCCTGCATATCCCAGCTTGCAGAGTTCTCTACTGTGTTTGGAAGATTTGAGCAACAACAACATATCAGCGCTAAGAAATACTAAATGAAGAGACAGAAAGAAAACGATCTCTTTGTTAACACATTAGAAATTCAGGAGGATTGAATTCAGTCCCCAGCTGTGCCAACAGCTCCCCATAAAACACTTCAATCCTCACTTCCCATACGGAGCTTCACCACTTACACAAGGTTAAATCTTAGCCTTTGACTCTGAATCCTAGGTTTTAGATCTGACACTTATGTATGACTCGTATCAGTCTGATTAGTTATTGTGTATGAAATTCAGGTCAAAACGAAGACACTGAAATATAGGCATCTGAACTCCCACTAGAGGCAAAAACTCAAGATCCAGAAGCAAAACAACTGACTCGGCTCGTTCTGAAGTGCCCATCTTCTGGCTGGTCCCTCTTGGCTCTCCAAACCCCACCAATTGCACCAGCACTGATCTCCAAGGACAAAGGAGAACTCCATTTTCTAGCCACTGTGGCCTTGCACTGTATCCTTTCCTCAGATTCATTCACAGTCCCGATCACGCTGATGCTGTGACAACGGGAAGCCACCCACCACATCAGACCTGCAAACATACCACAAACTTCTGCCAACCATGTTTTCACAGACACCTTAACCAACTCAAACAACTTCTCCCAGCAAACTTACAACACACTAATACTTACTGACAGATAGGACCCTACCGTGGAAATACTGCCTCCGGCACCCTGGTACTATAGGACACAGAAAAATCTGTTTTACCGCAGTTAAAGGAGTTGTTCGGGACATGAAGGTGCTATGATACATTAAATCTGGACCGAATATATACAGAAGGGTCAAGATCTTTATTTACCAGATACCAATTGTTATCAGACAAGCTAACCTGAATGTTTGTCTTCTACTTGAAAGAGGAAGGTGTTTCTGGGATAGAAGAATCTTCTCCAGAAAAATGAACACAAAGACAGTCCAGATTTAATGTACTGCAGAATCTTCATTTTCTGAAGGATTCTTGTATCTGCAGTCCTTCTCAAAATTGAATACAGATTTTCTTATATGTTTTACAACAACAGCACAACAGAGCTCGTAATTTCATGGAGAAGCTCTAACACATGGGCTGTATAATCTAGAAGATGAGTCTAAGTATGCACAACTGTTTAAAACACAAGTTCTACACGAAGCTGGAAGGTTCTTTTAAAAATACTCCTGCATTGTAACGAAAATTCAGTGTAAGTCAGCTAGGCTTTATGCTTCTTATACCTGTTACCTTCAAAATGCTAGAATTTCTGATGCAATACACCAGGTTCATATTATTCTTAGTAGATACTACTAGACATTGAGACTTTACATCATGATAAGAAGAGTAACAGAAAACACTTTTTCACTAAATTATCATTGCATCAGATATGACTGTTTACATGAACATCCCACAGATTACCCAGAAGAACCTGGCTGGTTTTGCAATGGTTTGCCACACATCCCTTGTGGTACCGTTGTTTTAACACGAGATTACATGGCATATAGCCACGAATCCAAAAATCCCAACGCTGCATTTAGTATGTGCTGCGTTAACTGGTACAAAACACTGTCGTAGGTGTTTTGTACTGGCACGAATTCTGTGCCACACTACCACATCTCATTTGCTGTTTGCCACTGTTTACAAAGAGGTGGCTGCTTCCTTCTATAAAATAACTAACGGTAATAGAATTAGGCAAATCTTTACAAAGGTAATCCAGTGTGAAACACTGCATCTAAAAGCAAGCACATTTTTTGGGGCAGTGGCTTTCTTCCTTTATAGAGCTCTTCGCTTTGTCAATATGCAGAACATAAGTCTGTCAGCAAACTCCGCATTTGTTATCAGCTCATTCTCCTTAGATGGCAAGACTGTAAATATTTTTCTTCATTATCACCCTGACAGTAAATAACTTTGCAGGTGTGATTTAATCAACAGGAATG
>NW_009607971.1:42811-51431 GCF_000690535.1 Cariama cristata
AATGCCAAGATTTCACAATTTTTGGCCTACCTTAAAGAAAATGAGTAACAGAGAAACCCATGCACCAGGAAACAAATGAGCAGAACTAGTGAACTAAGGTCTATCAAGCAGGGTTCAAGATCACTTGGACTGGATGACAGTTGATATATTTGCACTGCAGTTCATCTGTTTTCTTATCTGGGAAAGCGTTCTGTAATAAATCATAATTTACTGCATGTTCTGCAACCTTGTCAAAGGGCACACCTAAGATTTTTGCTTCAGTAATAAATTCCACCCAACTGTGTGTAGGAATTCACTTGACAATCTGGACATAACTAAAATATTTTGGCATTTTCTAACATCAGTACTTTTGATCTAGCACCCACAACTCATCTGGTTTACACAACACCACATTTACTTTCTTCTAAATTGAATTCTGCTTAAAAACTAACAGCAGATTTCAAAGTAATTCTCCAATGACAATCACCAGGGAGCAAAAAACCCCAAGGCTGTTGGACAAAGACTCCAATTCCCAACACATAACTGCTTCTCATCCCCTCTTTTCACTTGCCCTTTTCCCTGGTGGGACTGTTTATCTCTGAATAGGAACAGAGCAACAAAATGTTGTGATCAACCAAAGGTGTTTAGTGATTAATCAGAAATAGGTAGAGAATAACCAAATCATTACAGCTTGAAGTTCAGCATTATAAGACTCACCATTTGTATGCAGTATCACATGTTAAAATTGCATCTCAGTGTGCCAGTAAGTGAAGGGCTTTCTAGGATTACTGGTTGCATGCCTATTTTCCTTCTAAAACCACTGTTCAGGGTGAAAGGGAATTAATTTTATGATACAAGCAGAAAGTTTCAAAAATTGCTATGCAGTTTGCCATCTTGATCTACTCCGAATATACCTGGACAGACACTGGAGATAGGTCTGTTTATTTTCCTTATATGAAACTTCTAAACACAACTACTGCCTTTAAAATACTTAAACCACCATACTTCTCTGCTAACAAATGTGATGTCTGCAGTTACAAGAAAACCTAAAATCCCAAGCACTGTGACTTGAAGAGAATTTCTTGCCATTTGCTACTGGCCAAAGAACCCACACCAATGATCGTTAAAAAATGTTTAGGAGTGCCAGATTCCAGTATTATCATTTTTCTATGACTTGTCTATGATGTTATTGTTGTAAGCCTGTAACGTTGTTTACTACTCATATTAACAAAGTCACTGAGATTAACTTAGCTGCATTACAAATAAATTTTACCCACATACCACTTCATTAAAAATCTGTACGTGTACTATTATAGTTGGAGTAACCAATTAATATGTATGAACTGCTAAGACTGAATAACACTCTAACCTTGCTTTAACAGGCAACTGTCTGAAACTCACACGTTCAAAACTGGAAATTTCAGTATTCACTGTCTTTCAGTGTTTCAGGCTGGAAAACTCAAAAGGAAATCCCTTCTAGGTTTTTAACTTAATGACCTAAGCTTTGAAGGGGAAAGAACTCTTTCCATTAGCCACATATTAAAAAAAAAAAAAAGTTATTTTGAGAGTCTCCGTGACTCTCAAGGTCATAAAGTCCTTCTAAAGATTTATATTCAGCTTTGTATAATATTAGAAGTGGTGTGTCAGCAGTGAAGCCATGTATCCTTATCACCTATAGATTTCTGGCAGTCACAAGAAAACTTCTTTTATTACAGATTCTTGTGCCCTATTCTTTGACCACTTGCAGCTCAGTGAAGTCTGTCCTGCCTCAGGGTTCCCACAGGCTTGAATCAAAGAGCGTTCAGGTCTTGTTCTTCCTCCCTGTCTCTCAAGCCTTTCCACAGTGCCTTGTATTTCCTTCTATGTTTCCTGTTCAATATCCCCAAGTTGCTCAGACATTCGCCGCTGGGTGGGCAGAGCATCCCAGGCTATGAATGGTTGTTGCCAGACAAGGTGCTCCCCTTATCAGTACGGGCACACTGCAGCAAACAATGACTGAAGTTGGGATTTCCCCCTCCGTCATTCAGCAGATGGACTAAGAGCACTTGTCCTCTGAGTGATAATCCTCTCTGGACCTTGGAGAACTTAACCTTTCTAAAGGAAAAAATTCTTGGGAAAGCTGTAAAAGCCAAATTTTTGAAGAAAAAACATGTATCATTTAAAAAAATTACTGTAACATTGAAATCACAGACGATGATACAAAGACAGATAAAAGAAGCTTAAGGAATGGAGCAGAGTTAATGAGGTCAGAAAACCAGGAGGAAAAGACGACAACAATCTATGCACTTTGTGTGCTGGTCCTACCTTCTCCTCAGAAAAATACGTTTTTAAAAGTACTCTTTTAAAAACATGCATACAATTTTGATTTGCTCTTGACTAGGTTTTGTATAAACCACAGGAGATTTGAAACCAGAAACAGAGAACTCAGCTCAGTGCTTCATTACACTCATTCGAGTCGCTCCCATCACTGCCTCTTCTAAGAAAAAAGGTCACAGGGTACTTAGTGGGAAAGTGGACAGGCAGATATCGGGGCCAGGAATGGTATGAACACTCTTATATTACAGTCCGACTATTTTCTGTGGCATGTAAATAACTGAGGAACTACACACTGATCAGATGTGCAAATTATGCAGAGATGTAATGTCAGCGAGTCACCAGATTTCTACCTCATCAGCCTCACTTCACTGGTGTAAAGGGTGGTGGTGCCTGTGAGAATCCATATGCACAAAATTTATACATTGGCTTCTGCTGATTTACGTCAGATAAAGGATCTTAGCTCAGTGATTTGCAAATTACATCTTTAAGAGGACCTGCCAGCTTCTTTTCCTTCACAAATACAATGACGAGAACACAACTTACGTTCAACTTGATCAAACACTACCGAGAACAAGAAATCTCTTGGTGTCATGTAATGTTCTCCTTCATATTCCAACGATGCAAAATGCCTGAAGCGATGTTTCCGAAGAGACAGTCTTTCGTCCCTTTCCGCATTAATGACATCTTCCTTCTGAAACAGAAAAAAAATTCATGCAGAAAGATGGTTGCATTTGTAGACCAACTCTGTAATTAGGGAGAATCCTATACCCGATCTTGATTAACCTCAGTATTTTGTGGGGAGCCACAACAAGAGACTGCCAGGAATTAAAGCTTTTATGGCACAGGTTTAATCAATGAGGTCCTTGTATGACATTCAAAGTATTTTTTGGCTCCACTGAGAGCACGCCTTAACAACACAGCTGAGCCACACCAAGGGCTCGCTGCCTCAAAGGCTGCCCTCACTTCCCTCTCCCCTGCTCTGGGCCGTATGGTCCTGCACTTCCTCGCGTCCCAGCTCGGCTACTTGTTGGACTCTTGCTGAGCCAAATTCAGCTCACTGACTCAACAAAAAACTAAACCGACCAAACAGCAAATAGCATTTTGCCAGGTTAGTGACCGGCTCAGCAAAGGTTAAAATGTGCTCCACATCCGTGCAAATAATCCGCTCCTGAAGTTAATTATCCAGCTCTGGAGCAACTCCTAAGATGGGAGAATAATGATGTTCTAGTTTAAGGATGGGTCTCTTTCAGAGAAGTTAGAAAAACTTGAAAAGCAATGAAAACACCAACAAGAGAGTCAGATATTGTATCACCAAACCCAAAGATTCAACTAGTCAAGCAAACAAAAACTTCCAAGTTCCCCCCCTTAAATATTGAGAGATTCATGATTGAAATCATACAAGTTGACAGCCCTCTGAGAAGCAGTAACAGCACTTACTGCCAGCAGGAGAGGACACAGACACAGTGACACAGAGATGTTGACGTTTTAGGATTTCAGAGCTAGTAAGTGACAACAGGAAAACAAGACGCTCTGAAGTTCAGCACACAGTGAGTGTATTTGAACATTAATCACTGAACAAATTTACCACCAGCAGTATCACTCAATTTTAGGACTGTTCAAAGACGTGAGAAAGTGAAGGAAATGCAAGAAAACCCAAGGCTAAGTACCAAGATCCAAACTTGAACATACTCGAAACAAGTCAGTAAACAGCAAGACGGATCTGCAGGTAGGTCAGTGCCTGTAGCATCACTTGATGCGTGATGCCAATGAGCAGGTACAGCCCAGGGCAGGGCCTACCGAGATGCTGCATCACATCTTCCAGCAAACCACCACTATTCGGTTATGCAGTTTTCAGTTTCTGGATCATTTCTACGGACTGCTTGGCATTTCAGCAGTCCAGTACAGTGCTGGTGTATGCTGCAGTTTGCAAACTGGGTTATATGTGAGATAGGGCAGTGTGAGCGGCTCCTGGTTACGCTCAGCCCAGCTGCAGCAAGGGTCTCAGCAGCTGCTGTTAAAACACAGGGTCTGCTGGGCTGAGCGCGGTCACGGGGCGAGCTGTGGGACACAGGGAGGCAGGCAGTATGTGACCGGAGTCAGAGGAGACCAGTGGGAACATCTCACTTGCCCTTGCTGAAGTCAGCGCTGGTTACAGCGACAGGAGAGGTTAACAGGAACCCACGGGAGGCTGTTACGGAAATGGGGAATGTGCAGAGATACTCGCAAATAGCGTACCAGGTAACGGGGTGCCTGTGTGTCTGTGTGCACACATCCAGGGAGCGGGCAAGTGAGAGGGAATGGGGTGCTCTGAACCACTTCAAAGTTGTGATCCGGTTTCTGACACTTCAGTTTTAACTTGCTATTCCTCCAGGATGGGGACTGCTAATTCAGTCTCCTCTCCTGACTCTGAACAATTGCAGAATCAAGCGCCGGCAGTCACATTTCCACCACCCAGCCGACAGCATGCCAGGACTTCGGGATGAAGCGGCAGAGACAGCAGGGGAGTCAGCTGATACAACATCCAAGTTGGTTTGGGGTAATAGCTTCTAGCTCTCAGACAGGGTTCTGCAGCTAAAATAAAACCCATTGGGTTTAGTGTCAGGCTTATGAGGCACAGGAAGGAGATGGAGGGCTGATACTGACAAGGGCGGCTCCAAGTAATGGGACCCAGTGTGATCTGAGAGCAAGGACCAACTCCTTTGAAGGGAAGCACTCTGGGAACAGGAGGGTGGACCTCAAGCTGTGGCCAAGAACCAGTCCATTGAAGAAGGCACGAAAAAACAGTTCAGTGGACAATGAGACATCAGAGAAGAGGATGGAGCATTTCAACTTTGTGTCATTAGGTTTTGTTTTCTTCTACCCATCGTGGTCTCTTACTGGATATAGGGACCACATGCTCATACAATTTGAGGATCTCAAGACAAGGGGTACAACTGACATACCTATAGCCATAGCCTGGATACAATTATTACCATCATACGTTATACTATCACAGAACCACAGACTCACAGAACAGTTGAGGTTGGAAGGGACTTCTGGGGATCACGCAGTCCAACCCCCCTGCCAAAGCAGGGTCACCTACAGCAGGTTGCACAGGATTGTGTCCAGGCATGTTTTGAATCTCTCCAGAGGAGGAGACTCTACAACCTCTCTGGGCAGCCTGTGCCAGGGCTCTGCCACCCTCAAAGTACAGAAGTTCTTCCTCACATTCAGGTGGAACTGCCTGAGTTTCAGCTTGCGCCCGTTGCCCCTTAACCTGTCGCTGGGCACCACTGAAAAGAGTCTGGCCCCGTCCTCTTGACACCCACCCTTAAGGTATTTATAAGCGTTGATGAGATCCCCTCTCAGTCTTGACCAGACCAAGCTCTCTCAGCCTCTCCTCATCAGGGAGATGCTCCAGTCCCCTCATCATCGTCGTTGCCCTTCGCTGGACTCTCTCCAGTAGTTCCTCGTCTGTCTTGAACTGGGGAGCCCAGAACTGGTCACAGTACTTAATTATACTTACTTAATTAATATTTAATTACTTATACTTAATTAGTTCTGAATAGAAGGTTGCAAGTTGCCATTTAATCTCACATCCTGCACCTCTGTGGTGTTAGCATCAAGCACTTGTTAAAATATTTCACTGAACAATACCAGCACCTTGTTATAGTCAATTTTAGTTTCCCCTTGTAGCGTGTTTGCTTCCCTCAAACCTTGGGTTTCAACAAAAGCAGGAGGAGAGGGGACCAACAACAAGAAAAACCCCAAAATACTTATAATTTAGAATTAAAACAGTCATATTCTGATAGGCAAGGAGAATGAGGGCTGCTTCTAAGTATCTGAAGCCAAGGTTTGCTTTGTTTTAGATACGACCACTGCGTATCAGTATCACTGCTTTGAGCTTCTTACAAAGTACGGAGCTTCATCATGGCCTACAACACAAGCAGCACTGCTGCTGTTCTGTGATTCAGATCTGTATGTTCTGGAAAACACTGTTTAAAAATAAATGTAATATAATGAGAACTTTAGCTTTATTCTTTTTAAAACTTTGAGGGACAAGTGACTCTGTAACTGCTTAGTTAACAAGACTCAACAAATGTTCATAGTTGCTGGGTATTAACATGCAGCGTTCTTATTATAATCTTCTCATAATAACATCAGCAATTTTTGCCTGACAGCAAATTTAAAAAAAAAAAAATATGGAAAATTGCTTCACAGTTGTCCTTTAACTAAAATTAGGGAATAAAACCCAATCTTTCTGCACAAATAAAGTAAAAAAATTTAGACACAAAGTAAGGAGCTAATCCTACAATGTCTACAAACCAACTGGATTTTCAGGTTTCTTCAGTCTTGCAGTATTTGCCTGAATTCTCTCTAAAGCTAAACTTGTCATGGACATCAAAGCGCTGAATTTCAGCAATCCACATTTTTAACTGAAATAGAGAGGCACAAGTTCACATATTAACTTGGAAGAGTGCTTTGTATTTGGATGAGAACGTATTCCCATCAGAATTACAATAATGCGTGACTACGGATTCATCAGCCCCTTTCATTTCATGACACTAGCATCCCTGGTTGGCAAAACAGCCTTGCGAACATGGGTCATTTCTTACGAAAGTCAGCTTCAAATACTAGCACAAATGAGATAAGCAAACCTTATGGGATGAAATGCATCAGCTCTGTCATCTCCTGCTTTGTTTTCAAAGCTTTTGCAAAATTCCTGACCTCCTGCCACTGTATGAGCATCTGCTAAAAGCACCCTGATCCCTCTGGACACCAGCACCAGCTTGGCTCGAGCTATGCTAGAGCTCAGCTGCTCACGTGCGCCGGCTTACGACTTCTGAACAGCGTATGGCCCTCAGACTCAAAACTCATGGCACTCCAAAGGCAGTAAACCAATTTATATCAGCTACAAAGCTCACCTGGCCATCTTCATGATGAAAGGTATCTCTATTTCTGCTTTCCCCCCATCTTTTAGTATGGTTACTGTGACAGTCTCTACAGCCTACTCCAAACATGCCAATATTAAAGGAAAAGAAACAAAAAGACTGTGCAACAACCAGGAGTGCAGAAGTGTAACATGAAAGCAACATTTTTGCAACTATCTCATATCCCATTATTTTGCACTTTAATTTAGGGAGGAGCACAAGGCAGACCTCAATGAAGGTCTGGGAGAGAAACACGTTCAGACAAAATAAAAAGCCTATCAAAATATTTCAAAAATACTGAGTAAGTTTTACCCCCCTCGACAGTTATAAGAACAAAGGCTGAAATTTCCCCAAGTGGCTCTGCGTTCTGTGCAAAACCTAAGAAAAAAAAAAAAAATCTGAAAGTTTTTATTAAGCCCCTTTTTACTACAGACCATCTGGAAGCTGAGCAAACTGGGCTTTTTCAACCTGGAGAAGAGAAAGCTTCTGGAGGACCTAACAGCAACCTCAGTGCCTAGAGGGAAGTCCCACAGCCGCACCGCCAGCACCCCCACGCCGTGGGGGGCATCCGCGCCCCCTGCACAAGGAGCGTTGAGAACGGCAGGTCTGGAGCGCGGTTACAGGGACGTCTTTTAGCTGTCTGGACAGTCGGTTCAGAAGATGCACAGAGGGATAGAGCACCACAAAAAAAGCCAACCTCGCTTCACCCCAAACACGTTTGCACAATTTTATTGCATGAGAGAATGAAAACCTGGGAAAACGTAACTGGAGAGTCGAAGCTCGGGGGAGAAGAGGTGGTGGCAGAGGTGTTACATGCTTCAGCCTGACAAGAAAGTGCGTAAGGAATATGGAGATTTGTACTGTCCAGAGTGAAGGCAGGTAGCATCAGTGGTCGCATACTCAAATAGCACATCATGATGACGTAAGGCCTTTTAATTGCCATCTTTCCCAGAATTTTTTCTGAAATCAACAATAATACTGTTCAAATTGGTTTAATACCAATTAAGGAGTTGAACCTGCTACATCTGGTATCAGAGACTAGAAGTTCACAATCAAGTTGTAATGACATCAAAAAGTGATGACTCTTCAGGTGTAAGCCATATAATTTATAACGTGACAGAAATATTCAATACAATTATTTGTGCAATTTTAATTAAACTGAATGTAGCTGGATGTTTGCCCTTTAAAGATCAGTACTGATGATTTTATGCTTACTCTTCTTAATTTCTTCCTTAAACATAGTGCCAGTGTTTAACTAAGCTTCGAGTGACATCTTTCTTATAATTTGGTCATCATACTTTCGTTAGCCACACTGCCAGCTATGACCCTCATGTGGCCTCAGTCCTTCTCCATTTCACCACACAAAACACAGAATCCCAGAATCGTTTGGAAGAGACCTCTGGGATCGTCGAGTC
>NW_009607972.1:0-985 GCF_000690535.1 Cariama cristata
CCTTCCAACCAAACCATTCTGTAATTCTGGGACTCTTGGGAGTTGAAATTCATGCTGAAAAAGCTTGCAGAGAAGATGCTTACAGGTGGTTAAGGGGAAGTGATATAAGCCACCTGTACCTGGTGAGAAACCCAGCTCAGTGCCTCTCTCAAGGCCATAGAGGGAATAAATTCTGATCCAAAAATCTGTTTTGGACAACTATGCAAATTGTCTGCCGTACAAACTCTCCAGTACTAATACAGGTAATGGCTCCATGGATGCTAGTGATTGCTCGGGACTGTAGAAAACTGAAGCAGGCATGACAGCTTCCACAGCTATAAAGCAGAAAGGTCACAATGCCAAATCATACAGAATGAGACACTCCAGCAGCAACTTGCAACAATATAAACTACTGAAATCTCTGAAGTGATGGATACATATTCTGCAGGGGGAAGCTAATTCCATCTGCAAGAACAACAAAGGAAAAGACACAACTATATTCTTATAACTTGTTTCATGTACATTCAGAACATTTTAAAAAACCCATTTAGGAAACCGCTCAAAAAAATTCCTTCTATAAGGAACAAATGACAGTGAGGATAGAAGAGTGTGACCTAAAGGATAGGGAAGATGCAAGGATGCCGAGGGTGGTGTGGTTATGATAAGTGAGCCAATGAAGGTTACCTGCCTCCTCTCGATCCATGCTGTTGACCACGACACAAGTGACCTCCGTAAAACAGCCACAATCTGCACACTGCCAGCAAACTGGCGCAGCTCAGTTCCACTGAGAAGGGCAGCCACTGCAATGACTAACATTTTCCGTCCCCCTCAGTGTTAGCAAAGCCTTTTTAAAGATGGATGAAAGTCAAAATGAACGTGGATGTGAGGCAGAATTTTCAGAGGTTTCTAGCTACCAGTGTTTCCTTCGGTCTCTGTAGCACATGCCCATTCCAAGACCTCCCTCTGCAACAGCGGGTCCCAACATTTTCTGACTGAGCCTCACAGT
>NW_009607972.1:1015-6558 GCF_000690535.1 Cariama cristata
GGCTTCTCCCAGTCAGTCATAAGATTTAAAGATGGCCAGTGATTTAAACAAGTCTTGCCTCTGCCCCAGGAAACATTTACAATAAAGTCTCCCCATTGCTACGTCTTTGGGACAAATGGAGTCGGTGAGGGGATCGGTCAGCCATCTGAATCTCAACCCCACTGGCTGCTGCAGCCTACACAGCGCATAAGGCAAAGAAAATCTACAGGGAGTAAAAAAGAAAGGACATTTCCCAAACGTCATGGGGACAAATTCATAAACCCAGATAACATTTTTAAAATGTTCACAGACCAGTGAAATAATGGGTACCGATATAACCATTGCCTAATGCTATAATTCCAGGCACGCGCTAAGACCGTTGAAGCTGGCAATTCAAATTCACTCAAATAAGCAGTCACCCTGCCCTGCCCCCTGGGCCACTTGCTCCTTCCCTTTTATCCTCTCCTGCCCTGGTGCAGGCATTTGTGCAGCGACACAGAAGAAATGTGGTGAAAACTAATCCATCCAAACAAAATTAAGCCAGGCAAATTCTCCACTGCAGTTCAGCATGTGGCTATACAAATTCCTGACTGGCACAACGGAGGATGGGGTATTGCAGTTGGGGGAAAAACAGCAGGGTTAAGAAGATGGGGTACTGTTTGTTTCAGCTTCAGTGCTGGTTTATGGACTTAAAATACAAGAGAAAAGAAGTCTGAGAAAATGGTTTAACCATACAGATGAGCCACTTCTCCTTTCCTCTAGCCTCTTACTTGTGCTGCTGCCAGCAGCTCAGCTAACCCTGTAGCAAGCCAGTCCAGAGACTTAACTGGCAGGAAAAATGTTGATTTTCTACAGGTTTAGGTTCCTGAATAGCTCGACGCATGGTCAGTCAAATGTTGCTCGCAGCCCAAGGGAACTGCTGAGACTGTACATTGTCCCTTTCAACAGCAGCCCATCGCTCCATCGGTTTAGCCAGGCTGCCAGACCACACCCTGCAAAAGCTTATCAAAAACTGCAGCAACACAACCTGTTTCAAAAGGGCAGCCTCAAACCAGCTGGAACCAGGATAGCATCAGTTAAGCGCAGTTTACAGTCCTTAACAAGTAAGAGCTTCAAAGGAGGGGGCAGAAGCGATGGCAAATCATATATCTAGAAAGTAAACAAAATTTATCACGTAATTTTTTTGAAGGTACATACTCACTTAAAAGAATCTGCAGAGAAATCTTAGAGCTGTTAAATTAGTGAAAGAATTACAACAGCTTTATTGGTTTAAGATTTTGGGTTTAAAAACAATGACAACTTTTAAACAGCTGAGTCAGTGGCAGCTTCAGCTTCTCCTTCTGCCTGCTGCTTTTAATGACCGCAATCATTCGGCTGCATTTTTTGGCCTGACCAGCTTCCACCTGCCTTGCAGACACCATTCCCCACACTTCATATTATCTTAACAGATGTGATCAGCTCAGTGAAAACAAGACCATGCTAATCAGAGATGTTTTTCTGTTTTAGGCTGGCCACTTCTGCATGACCCAGGGCTTCTGAAATGTGACAAGGGAGAAAAGCTAAAGGAGTGACGGACCAGAATGCCACAGATGCTCTTTCAACACATAACGTTGTACAACGGAGTAGAACTCCGCACCGGACAACAGTCATGTTTTCTGCGCGGAGTGGCAGAGCGACAGCTCCATAAAACAAGAGATGTGGCCTTGACCTTGTGAAGCACCCGAAGGGAAGGGCCTGCATGCCTCGGGATGCTGTACGAGCAGGAGCCAACATTTAAGAGCCCTGTTCAGTCTCTCCAGTAAACAAACAAGACTGAAATGCTGCCGGCAAACACTGCGCGTATCTTACTCTACAAGTAAACTTTACCCAAATTTAGTGACGGCATACACTGTGGAATCATGGTGTCAAATTAACGCAATTAAAGTGCCAATTAACACAAAACCAGAGCCAGCCTGCCCCGTCAGAGTGGGCTCACAGGCCTTTCAGGACACCAGAGATTATTGAGGCTGAAAATCCTGCTTTAGATGTAGACCAATCTCTGCTGAGGTGGAACTTTTCCTCCTCTGTCTCATATATTATGCAGCCTTTTCTAGGTGTAAATCTGCCTTTTAATGAGTAATCAAATCAATCACTTTGCAAGCTCAGAGCAGACAGCCTAGTGAAATGGGCAGCGAGGCAGGACTTTGTTGCTAATGCTGAGCCCCCAAGAACAACCCCAGCTCCAAGGGACCTTCAGAAGTCCCCAGCCCAACCTCCTGCTCAAAGCAGGATCAGCAGTCAGATCAGACCATGCTCAGGGCTTGAGCTAGTTAGGGCTTAAAAACCTCCAAGGAGAGAGACCGACCAACCGGCCTACGCAACCTGTTCCGATACCTGACTATCCAAATGGTGAAGAAGTTTCCTTACATCAAGTCAGAACAATTCTTCATTCCCAGTAATCTGTCCATGTCTTTTAGCATAAGGGTTCAGTTCACCTTAGTCACCAGCTATGTCACCAGCTTTCCATAGCGGGCATCTGATCTTGTGATACATAAACAAATGGTCTACATACAGTCAATAGCAACAGTAAATAGAGAATCCTTTTGTTGACATACTAGGACAAACAAAAGCTTTTAAAATAAATAAGTTTCACCTATGTTTACCATCAACTGTGCTTTTTTCACGCCCATTTTCTGTCCAACTCAGCAAGAACATTACCTATCTTCTACAGCACACTGAATGCAGTAAAGACAAATGTATACTTTTTGTAGAATGGAGTTTGAATTAGCACAATACAGATATTCTGTATCTCAATCTACTTTAATTGGAAAAGCAGATGGTTTTCCATCTCATGTCTGACTATGAAAGTCTCTGGAAAACAGCAATAAAACAAAACACATGGCTGTTTGGCAGAACGTTTTAATACAATCTAACCTATTGCTCTACGGACAAGTAAAATGTCAATTGTGAGTTCCTACAGCAGGGTGAATGGGAGTTGGTGTTGAAAATCTTTTTACAGAAAGCTATACAAAAGCAGAGCCTGAGAAATGCTTTTTCATTCATGGACTATTTTTTATAACGTCTTTAAGAGAATCACCGAACAGCATGCAATTACAACTACATGCAAACTACACAGAGCTATGTGCAGGGTCTGGAGTCGGGGGCATTGGTTGGGTTTTTTTTTTTGTTTTAAACAGAGGCCAATATGCCACCATGGAGAATATCCTCCAGCAGCAGACCCACAGACAACTAGCTCTGCCACTGACTCAGTGTTTGCCTTAGGATTTGAATAAGCCACATGATTTCTTGACTGTCAGTCCTTCACAATATACCTAATGCTGCTAAGTATTGGTTTAAACAATAAAATTGTGTTGCTGAAATCATGAGATTGAAGACAACTCTGCCCCTGCAGACTGCAAAGCAGCAAATCCAAAAGGCTCAAAACCAGAAAGAACAAAAATGACACAGTATTTGATCATTTAAAACATCTCTCTCTCTTTTTTTTTTAAGTTAGCCTCAAAGTTTTGTTGGGAAAGTTGCGGAGAAAGCATTAGCAGGATTTTGAATACAAAGAATTTGTGCCTTGCAGCCAGCTGGCAGACAACATGGTTACCACTAAGTAGAAAGAAAAGGGAAAGAAGTGGGGAAAATAAGAAGTGGATAAGTATAAAAGAACAGGACAACAACTGGAGCTCGCTGACTTTTTTTGTTCAGATGCTAGCATTTTAATTTTTGCCTAGACTATTCCTTCTGTTCTCAGACATCCTCCCAATCCCAGAAATCTCTCTACGACATCTCTCTCTATGTATAACTTTCCCGTCTTAGTAAGGGAAAACAATGTTTCCTTCTAGGTTTTTTTTCTAGTGATTTGCTAGAGAATAGTGGTAATCCTACTGCTCTGTAGCGCACTTAAAGCAAAGCAATTTGATGATGGATTGAACTGCCTCATCTTCACCTTGCCTGTTAATCTCAGGAGCTGTTTCTTGCCTTGTTACAGAACAAAGCAGCTGAGATTAGCTCTTGCTACATGCACACAACGGCATTTGTTTTTCATAATAGACTGTTGCCACTCATTCAGCAGGGGTGAGATATGAGGAGGAGGAGAAATTGTGCAGTGCCTGAACAGAGAACGTGACAGTACTCTTAATAAGAGGAAGCCTGCTAGGTACAACAGAAAGGAAAGGGAACACAACACTGAGGTTGCACAGCTAAAGTTCATGAGAGCATGAGGTACCAACCTACTCAGAGCTGTTCTTTAAGAATCGAAGACTGTGCTTCCCATCATGCTGAACTACTATTAAATACCTCACCCTAAATTCGTGTCCAGTTTTACGATGTGAATTGGAACATACCTATAGTTATGCTTGACTAAAAGTGACTGCAATGCTATGGGGTTTGTTCCTTTTTATTCTGCTGAGGCATGAAGACTATGGAAGAGATAAAATTCATCTGAAAAAGCGGGGCTGAAGAATTTTTACCAACAGGCTTGGTAACCTATGTGGAGGCCTTCAAACTAGGTCTGGCAGGGAATGACGATGACGATAGCCTGACAAGAAACGTGGGCACTGCGAACCACGAAGTGGAGGCTCTGGTACGTTCCTTGTGAAGGCAGCACAAGCAGGACCCTGTCTCAAGTGCCTGAACACACGTACATACATCATAGGAAACAAAACAGGAGGAATTAGAGGGTGGATAGCTGCATAGCTTTGATCCCATCGAGATTACAGAAATATGGTGAGACAGCTTCCATGTCTGGAGGGTTATAGCCACTCTAGAAAGGACAGGCTGGGAGATGATGAGGAGGGGTTGCTCCCTCTGCAAAGGAGCAGCATGAACACCTGAAACATTGCCTTCAGATAGGTGATGAGCCCTTTGAGAGTTTATGATTAAGGATGAGGACAAACTGCTGACCTATAAAACAACATAGATCATGCCACATAAACTAATATTCATTTTAACCTTGAACTTTTAAATGCTTATTGTTAGCAGATCATCTCACTCCAGTAAAAAAACCAAAACCCAAAGTGACAGCTGGCAGTATTACCACCAGGATCCTTTGGTTTCCCATCCTTTGTCTATAGTCATTTGACCGGGACTTTCATTTTCCTACAAAAGTTACCAAAACTGAAAATTAAAAAATTCCTTCCCATATCACACGATGTTGCAGTCAGTGAATAGTGTAGAACCACAGGGAAGCTGGCCTACAGCTGCTTCAAGCCAACAATAAAGCAGGACCCTGGCCTTCTACCAGAGATAGATTTTGCATCTAGAGGTTACTGTTCTTTGGCTGATTATGCCACCTCAGCAACTATTTTGTTCTCTGGGTACCCAGCCCCCTGAGCTGGAAGACAGGGAGCAGAATGAAGCCCCCATGATCTAAGGGGAAATGGTCAGTGACCTGCTACACCGCTTGGACACATAAGTCTGTGGGGCCGGATGGGATCCACCCAAGGGTACTGAAGGAGCTGGCAGGAGTGCTCACCGAGCCACCTTCCATCATTTATCAGCATGGCTAACTGGGGAGGTCTCAGTTGACTGGAAGTTCACAAATGTAACACAAGAAGGGCGGGAAGGAGGATCTGGGG